>NC_092250.1:17779116-18079116 GCF_036320965.1 Panulirus ornatus
GCCCAGAATCATAAATGAATAGCAGTTTATTGCCCCTAAAGCTTTAAAATATCTATTAAGATGGAATGTGCAAGGAATTATGACTTGTATGACATGTTGAGTGAGAAAATGTAATAGTTGATGGAACATTCAGTTATAGGCCTTCCAAAAATAGTTTTAAATTTCACAAAACTTTTTGATATCTTATAAGTTTCAAGTTTTAACAAGTACATAAAATGTAGAAAGTATTTACATTTGTAAAAATTTCATTTCTATCATATTCTCAACAACTTGAACGTAACGATACGACCCTTGGTCATGTTGGCCTGGCCTCTTGACTCAATCCTTCAGGGTCAGGTCAAAAGGCTAGGCCATCATATCCAGGGGTCGAACTGTCGTGCTCAAAGGTCGAACGTTCGTGTTCAAACGTCGTTCCGTCGTGCTCCAGGGTCGTAAGGTCGTGCTCCAGGGTCGTATCGTTACGTACACGACAATCACATCCATCATAGGTTGGAGAGCAGTAAACAGCAATACTCGAGGAAGCCAGCACGAAGCCCATACCATGATCTGATACCAGGCCTAGATGGGGAAGGTGGCATGGAAGCTGTGGTGTAGATGATGGTGTATGGTGATGTTTGGTGTGGCGGTGGGTCGGGAAGGAAGGTGGCCGGGGTTGGAACCATTACCTGAAGACCTGGTGGCTGGCTGGCTGGCTGGCTGGTCGGTCGGCTAGGTGGTCGGCCGACAGACCTGCTGGATGCCTATACGAGCAAGAGTCCCTCTCCGGAATGTACTCGCTCCGCTATTTCCAAACCATCACTCTAACTTTTATTCCTTTACTTTCCCCCATAGCGTCGGATTCTTGGGCCATGCGGTCTGGGCATTAACGAGCCAAATGTCCCGATAATTCTCCCCGGTCGTCATAAGGTATTAAGTAATTATTAGCGTAATGATTGGGGATAATGAAGGTAAAGAATAGCGGTGACCAGAGACGGTATGGCAACACCGCCTAGTGTTGCCACTCGCCGAGCACATAAATACCGGTACCAGAAGCTACTTATCACTCGTCCTTATCTTGATTAATTCAGAAAAAAAAAGTAACGTTAGAGTTCCATTGATTCCAGCAAAGACGGACGTGTGAAGTCCCACTGGAAAGATGGTGGGGGGAAAGCGGTAGTTTCGTGAGGTTAATGTGTGCCTGGTATTTTGGTCAAGTTCGGGGAGGGATAACGCGCGCGCTCAGCCGCTGATGAAATTCTTTTTTTTTTTTTTTTTCTGCGGTTAGCCGTACACCGTAAGATCAGTGTACCATGAAAACCATGAAATTTATGGTGGCTCTCGGATCTACCATGGTAACCATATGATCCACATACCATAACTAGCACTAGAGTGGTGACCGTAAACCATGGTAACTTCACTACGACTTCGCGTCAGGGTGTCAACACCTGAAATAACGGATGGCATTCTGGAAGCAACGTTGAGGATACCCTAAAGATCACCATATCGTGATATGCATAACGTAAACCCGTTAGCCCAATACATGTATATCATAGTTACCCTGCACGCTACATCACTAGTATCAGTCTCAGTCATATGGTCAGTAGTACACTAGTCTTTTAAGCTACACTAGGCTTTTACGTTACACTAGGCTTTTAGGCTACACTAGGCTTTTAGGCTAAGCCTTGGAGATACAAGACCACTATGTCTGGTAACTGTACTTTTTTAAACCTCATGGTAACTACAAGACCCCCTACAGTGGTATCGTAATACCTTACGACTGTGACCGTAAATCCACAAACCATGTTAAAACCTCGAGAGCACGACGCGTCGGTACGACCCTTAAGCACGGTGTTACGTACGACCGGGGCACGGCGGTACAGCCCTTGAGCATGGGTTTTACGACCGCTGAGCACGATGGTACAACCCTTGCCGTGACCTCTGACCAGGCAATCACACCCGTGTCTGATCGCCTTGCTCGAAAAAAAAAAAAAAGGTTGTTATAACAACCGCAGGTATTAGTCGTTGTCCTACCTGGAACCGATAGTAATCCCAGGGTCCGGTAATTTGGTAACTGAATTCCATAACGTTTCTCATACCTCGGTTACCGCAAGGTCGATATGCTTGTAACGGGATCTGTGAGGTATACACCATGATAATCTTACATAAATACGATGGCAGAAAAAATATTATTATTATTATTATTATTATTATTATTATTATTATTATTATTATTATATATATATATATATATATATATATATATATATATATATATATATATATATATATATATATATATATATATACTGTATATTATAAAGTGTATTTTGTATTTTTCACTCTGCTTAGGATAATAAGGGATATAAGATACAGCGAGTGTTCGAAAATTGAACCCGGTGTTTATGTTTACGGCGTTCAACTGTGGTGACGTACGTATGTGTGAGAGGCTCAAGTGCTCGGGCAAGGTTGCTATCCACTTATATTACGGGTTCAGGTTTGCCGCACATTACGTACACATGCTGCCGTTGACCGCTATTGGTGTAATACAGAGATTATCGTTGCTTTTTCTCGTGTATACATTTTTTTCTTCGGTGGTATTTTCGCTGGTCATCGAATGATCATCATTATTTAATTTTTTCCCCCCATTTTCTGCACAGCGTCTCCAACGGTCGTAAAATGCCTGTTTGTTTCTGTATTATTTACGGTTTATGCTTTCATCTGGCAATGTGTTATACGATATGAAAGGAATTTTCACCTCAGAGGAAAGAGTTTTGATTATTTCTGTATGATTTCTGTGTAGCATTCTCATATCACTTCTTGAATTTGGAAACGATGAGGACCAGTGACTGGTGATGACTGGTAAAGCGGACCACTACTAGTGATGACTAGTGCTGAGGACCAGTGACTGGTGATGACTAGTAAAGCGGACCACGACTAGTGATGACTAGTGGTGAGGACCAGTGACTGGTGATGACTGGTAAAGCGGACCACGACTAGTGATGACTAGTGCTGAGGACCAGTGACTGGTGATGACTGGTAAAGCGGACCACGACTAGTGATGACTAGTGCTGAGGACCAGTGACTGGTGATGAGTTCTTGCTTATACCAAGTAATTTGTTGGAGCAAAATGTCTCCAAAAAAAATATGGGACGATATACTAAAACAAATTCTTGTAAAAACCAAATATTTCTGATGAATATTGTTCGATGATGGCTGACGACCACTTGGTCATCAACAGGCACTACGGTCATCAACATACACTGTACAAAAGTGATTTACTTTATTTCTGATGTAAAAAAAGAAGTAAAATCATTGTGATGCGTGGGTGGGCCAGAGACGAATATAGTCGATTTGGGCGTTAATCTTGGCTTATACAGCGGAGATCCGGACCCTCGGGGAGTTTACAGACATGGACATGTCTGAGGATAATGTCCTTCCTGCTCTACGGACACAGATCATCCTTATGGAGAACGTCCTTCTAGATTTTAAGGACACGGACATCCTTATGGAGAACGTCCTTCTAGCTTTAAAGACACAGACATCCTTATGGAGAACGTCCTTCTAGCTTTAAGGACACGGACATCCTTATGGAGAACGTCCTTCTAGCTTTAAGGACATGGACATCCTTATGAAGAACGTCCTTCTAGCTTTAAGGACACGGACATCCTTATGGAGAACGTCCTTCTAGCTTTAAGGACACGGACATCCTTATGGAGAACGTCCTTCTAGCTTTAAAGACACAGATCATCCTTATGGAGAACGTCCTTCTAGCTTTAAGGACACGGACATCCTTATGAAGAACGTCCTTCTAGCTTTAAGGACACAGACATCCTTATGGAGAACGTCGTTTTGGTTCTACGGACATGGGTAATGTGTCCTCCTCGTCTTTCCGACACCTTGAAGTAGAATATGCCCCTGGCTATACTGACACGGACGCCCGAATGTCCTGGTGCCTCCACGAGGGCTGTCCTTGTGTTAGGCTGGCGTCCTGTTGGGGCTGTCCCGGCTGGCTCAGCTCGCTAATTCTGACACTAAATGTTCAGATTGGATCTCTTCATTAACTCCATCTTTACAGTTGGATGTGTTTTGTGGATTCTTTTTTATATTTTCTCTTCTTTATCTTCTCTCTTTTGAGTTACGAACATGATGTTGTGGTTAGTTTACATGTAATCCTCTTAATGTATTTCTCTTCTGGTTACATCTTTGTGTTGGAGGTCTTGTGAGTGTGAGGTGGCGTTCCCTCGGGTGTGTGTTCTTGCCTGTGCACTGTGATGGGGTGATCCCTCGAGCTTGATCTTGCTTGTGTGAAGGTAGTTAGAGCCAGTCGCTTCCCTTCTCCTCTTGTCGTCAGGTCATGGCAGCAGAGCCTGGCGTCCGACAATTACTCCTGACTACCCAATCAAGGACGTGGGTCACCAAATTTGAGCGGGTGTTAAAAGTTATCACATCGGCTCTGAGTTTAAGTTCTTGAATGGGGAAGATCTATGGACACGAACATCCTTTCCTTCGTCTGCCACACTAAGCTGTTCCCCATCGACCAGTTTACACTCGTATATTGACGAATTTAAAGTCCATAGTAATCAGTGCTTCGTAGCCAGCGTTCGGGATGGGGTTGGATATCAGACTCTCCTGGCTTCGTGTAAGGAGATATCACGAATATTAGTATGTTACGAATTCTCCCAAGGCTTGTCATTTATTCTATTTTCAAACTTGTCCAGAGATAATTCTAAATATAACTTATAGTTCCCCTAACGTCCGTTCTACTGCGAATGATACTGCTTAATCAAGTTGTTTACATGCGTGGATTCGAAAACTTGTTAATGCCTGACTTAAGTCCTGACTTAAGTTTCAGGATTACGTACTGCGGTGCGATCACGTAAACTCTTACAGTATGATTCATAAGATCTTGTAGTATGATTCGTTAAGTTCGTACAGTATGATTCATAAGTTTTTGCAGTATGATTCGTTCAGATGCTGCAGTCGAATTCCGATTCTTTTTTAGTGTGACAGTGACTGGTCGACGGTCATGATACGTTGGCCCCCTGATTCACACGATGATTATCCTCCCCTCCATATTGTGGTACAACATAGCACAAAGTACTCACCCTAGGTTATCTTTCCCTCCATATATACAGCATGCGATAGAACAACCCCTGACTTACGAGGTAGCTATTTCCCCCTCCATATGTATGTACCATACCACAACCACGTCTCACAGGAGAGTTATCTCCCCCTCGATATAAGACAGAAGATAACACACCCACTATCTTGCGGGGGACAGTCATCTTTCCTCCACATATAGCATAGAATATCACCATTCCTGACTAGGCAATTACCTCCGTCTCCATATGTATCAGAGGTTAGCACGGCCCCAGTTATCTCCTCCATATATATCAAGATAACCTCTGACCCACAGGAGTGTTATCTTCCCCTCCATATATAACACACCCCTTCACCACAGGCCAGTCATCTCCCCCCTAACACGTATAGCACAAGAAAACGTAATCTGACTCGGGACAGTACCCCCCCCCCCCTTTATAAATATAACACAACACACCCCCTGACTCAGGGGGCATTGTAATGTCCCCTACATATATATAACGCAGCACACCCCCGGACTAAAGGGGCATTGTAATGCCCCCCTTACATATAATAACAACACACTCCCTGACTCAAGGGGCATTATAATGTCCCCCCTTATATATAATAACACCACATCCCCTGACTCAAGGGGCATTATCCCCTCTGTATATTACAAGATAACAATCCTTTACTCACAATAGAATCCTCATGGCGTACATAATTACACACACCATTGTCACCACTACCTGATGGTTAATGCAAGTGTTACGTTACGTTACAAAAGAACAACCTGTTATCTCTCTCTCTCTCTCTCTCCCCACCCGACCTCTCACCCTCCAAGATATCTGGCATAGGGAATGGTAGAATGATGGAGCAGTTATCCCCGTTGGGTGGAGACCGACCGACCGGGTCTGCCCTGTTGCCGCCATTTGTTGTGAAATGTTCCTCAACGCTCTCGATGTTTTGTTGGGTTTTGATCGGGATCACATATACACCGAAGCCTTGTGATACATGCAGGATCTGTGCCGGGTCGGAGGCTCATGTGGATGTGGACAGTGCATCCGATTGGTATTTGGTGGTCGGGGGCGTCAACTGCTGCGAGGTGGTCGTAAAGGAAAGCATGAAGATGTTGCCATGATGACGAGGGACAAGGAGACTTGGTGCGGGTCTTGGCCCCTGAGAGTCCACTGGTTCAGACACAGCGTTCAAGAATTCGTGGCATATTTCCTGGGCTGGCGCTACGAGACGAGGGCAGGCAGGCAGCTGCGTGGGGCTAGCGGCATGGGCCGGCATTTTAATTTATGCACCAAAATTCCGGAGAGCGATCATGGCGGCCGTAAGATTTCCAGTGGGGGAGATTGGCCGCGAAAGGTCTTAGGTCTACGGTCACAAGGGAGAGGGGGGGGAGCGTATATTTCAGGGTGGCGTAATGCCCCATATGGGTAGCAGCGAACATCGCCTGCCAATGTGTCTTATCGGCGAACAGATTAATATTCAGGGAGATAAGAGAAAGAAAAAAAAATGTGGTATTCTGATTTTCAGATGTAAAAAAAAAAAAAAAAACCACCTGCAATAGTTTGCTCGTGGATGATGGCAACGTCTAGATGCTCACCATCAACTCCAACTTGGGTGTCGGCGGAGGGACGAGAACATTCGAGTGTTTATCGTCTTTCTCCGGTGCTGCGGTGATCCTCGAAGTTTGAGAGTTCCACTCTCTAAGTTCGGGGAAGACTTGTGTGCCGTAATGTATGTAATTTCATTGAGTAGACTGTGTTGAAGTCTGGGCGGATGGGTTAGGACGTGTTGGGGCAGGCTGGAAAGAATCCTGACCGTAGTAGGAACGTGGCCGCGGGCAGCCGCACACGCGTGCCAGATGTCGCTAGATTCCTGCGGCCACACGCTGTCCCCCGCGGCCCTGATCCTCGTAATGGACGCCGAGGGGGATTATACACCCAACATTTGTGTAAGAAATACATCCCGGACAAGAGAGAGCGTCAGGTGAGGGCCCATCCCGAGCGTGATGAAGATGAGCTGCCAAGGCGAGCGGCGCGGCTGGCCGAGGAGAGCGGGGTGGTTGTGTAGGTGAGGTAAGGCGGCGCGCACCCTTCATAACCCAGGCATATATACCAGTAGTTACAGTACACGAACTACGCTGCCACACTACTGGCCTGGCCTCGCCCTCTGCCTCACTACAGGCTCCCAGCCGCCGAACCCAGGGCCCCTGGGAGTCTACACGAGACAGGGGCCCCCTCGCTGCACCAGACAGTCGACAGGCTGAGTGCACCGCCCCAAGCCATACCACACAGTCTACAGCCATATGCCAGGACCCACCTGATACACCACCACACACCCAGTAGCCCCTCCACTACGTCTACATGTCCAGTGGTGGGATTATACGTGCCTCAGTGTCTACTGCCTCCAGTGGGGTATTCGTAACACTGGATCCACCAAGACTGGGACGCGGAACCGAGATACTAGAAGACAAGGGAGCCGGCACGAGACTCTGCTAGCCAGCACTAGGCCATGGCCCAGATAGGAAACACCTAACTTTAGTGCTAGTAGGTAGCACTAACTCACAACCCTAGCTGGTAGAATTAGGTCAGAACCTCAGCATGCAGCAATGGGTCACAACCTCAGAAGCTGGGTTTGTATCACAACCCCCCGGGAGACGCCGGCGAGACGTCACAACCTCAGTGGCCACAGCTAAGCCTGAGGTCGGGGGGAGCCAGCCTATAACAAGCCATGAGCCACCGTCTCATTAACCAGTACTAGGCCACGGTCTCCGTAGCTCCGGGGTCACAACCCCCCCAAGGCCCAGCGCTAACCCACACTCTCGGTAGCCCAAATTAACCCACAACCCCAGTGGGTAGCACCCAGACGCAACCCTGCCGGCTGACACGAAGTTCTAACCCCAGCACTTGGTACTGAACCTCAACTCCAGTACCTAGTACTGAACCGTAACCCCTTACGTTAGTACTTAACCACAACCCCACTTGCTAAAACTCAGTCGCAACCCCACAAGCTAGCACTGAACCACAACCCCTGTTAGCTACCAATGAACCACAACCCCACAACGGAGGACTAGACCACGTCAGTAGCCAGCTGTGAGGTACGACACGTGTCTTAACAAAAATTCACTAGAACTCCAGCACCAAAACAGCACTACCATTACTGCAAGACGGGTACCCCCCTTAATACCACACCTCCGTACCTCATCACACCACAGGTACCCCTTCACACCACAGGTACCTCATAACACCACAGGTACCTCATAACACCACAGGTACCCCTTCACACCACGGGTACCTCATAACATCACAGGTACCCCTTCACACCACGGGTACCTCATAACATCACAGGTACCCCTTCACACCATGGGTACCTCATAACACCACAGGTACCTTATATTATAACACCACAGGTACCCCTTAACACCACAGGTACCTCATAACACCACAGGTACCCCTTAACATCACAGGTACCACACAACACAGCATGTACCCCACAACACCACAGGTACCCCACAACACCACAGGTACCCCACAACACCACAGGTACCCTATAACACCAGAGGTACCCCATAACACCACAGTACTACAGATACCTCATAACACCACAGGTACAGCACCACGGTATGACGGGTACCTCATCAAACCATAGGCACCTCAAAACACCCCAGTACCACAGGTACCTAGTAGTATCACAGTAGTGACGGAGAGAAATGAGTAATGGAGAGGACTGACTGTTGGGGAGAGAGAGAGAGGGGGGGGATGACTGATGGGGAGAGGAAAGACTAATGGAGAGGATTGACTGATGGAGGAGAGGATTGGTGGAGAGAGCAATTACTGATGGAGAGAGGAATTACTGATGGAGAGAGGAATTACTGATGGAGGGAGGAAGGAGTGGTGGAGAGAGCAATTACTGATGGAGAGAGGAATTACTGATGGAGGGAGGAAGGATTGGTGGAAAGAGCAATTACTGATGGAGAGAGGAATGACTGATGGAGGGAGGAAGGATTGGTGGAGAGAGCAATTACAGATGGAGAGAGGAATGGCTGATGGAGGGAGGCAGGATTGGTGGAGAGAGCAATTACTGATGGAGAGAGGAGTGACTAGCTGGAAGAGGAGCAGCTGGCTGGGAGAAAGGTGTGCCAGACTGGCTGTGAGATGACCGGCTGGGTGAGAGAGGAATGATGAGCAGAGAGAGAGAGACAGGGAGGAGTGACTGGCCGGAAGAGACAGGAGTGTCTGGCTGTGATGGAGAGGAGTGACTGGCTGGAGGAGTGGTGCGACTGGCTGTGAGAGAGGGGGGGGGGTTGGATGGCTACGAAAGGAGTGACGAGCTGAGAGAGAGAGAGAGAGAGAGAGAGAGAGAGAGAGAGAGAGAGAGAGAGAGAGAGAGAGAGGAGTGACTGGCTGGGGGGAGAGGAATGCGTTCAAGTGAAAGTTTCAGCGTGCCATACCGGGTCAAACTCCCCCCCACCCCCACCCCCCACACACCACCTCCCTCCTCTCAGGTTACTCCTCCTAATCCCCCCCTTACCCCCTGACCTCCACCCTTTGACCCCACACAGCCCCCCCCTTACCCCCTTCCCTCCCTTCGAAGCAAGATCCAGTCTCCCCCACCTTGGCACTCATTCATTCTCATCCACTGGCTCATAGTAGAGTGTGGGGGGTGTTGGACGGTTCATTCACTGGTTCACAATGCAGTGGAGGGTGTCATCCAATGGTTCATGGTACAGTGAGGTGGGTCATCCACTGGTTCATGGTACAGTGTCAGGAGAGTCATCCTCTGGTTCATGGTACAGTGTGAGGGGTGTCATCCACTGGTTCATGGTACTGTGTGAGGGGTGTCATCCACTGGTTCATGGTACAGAGGGGAGTCATCCACTGGTTCATGGTACAGTGTTAGGGGGTCATCCACTGGTTCATGGTACATTGTGAGGGGGTCATCCATTGGTTCACAGTACAGTGTGAGGGGATCATCCACTGGTTCATACTACAGTGTGAGGAGGATCATCTCGTGGTTCACAGTACAGTGTCACGGGATCGTCCACTGGTTCATGGTACAGTGTGAAGGGGTCATCCACTGGTTCACAGTACAGTTGGGGTTGTTGGTTCGTGGTCTAGAGTTGTTTGTGTCCTGTCCTTACATCTGGTGTTGTGTGTGACCTTTCCTGCCGGGGGTCTGCGGTCTGGTGACGTACTGTGAGGCGCAGACTGTTTGGTCTATGCTTTGTGAATGGTCCTATAATGCCTCGTGAATCTTGTGTTGGTGTTTCACTTCAACCCGTTCGAATTTAGGGTCATAATTGCCTGACTGTTTCGAATATCATTTTCCTAAACACACATCTAAAGATAAAACATTTCACTTTAAATTAATTGTTACATCTACTTTTGTGTATTATTTGTCACTGGCGTTTCAATGATTTTTTATTATATTTCTAGATCTTAATATTCAATATATCTATTGCTTCCTTTACTTCCTAATCTTACGAATTCTTTTACTTTGTTTACTTTCATTAACTATCATCTAACATATTCATTTTGCATGTACTTCCTAATTCTAATATCTAATGTACTCTATGTATTTTTTTCCTTTTTCTCCTATGAATGAGAACAAGTTGTTTTCTCGGAGAACAACCATTTTCTCCGTGTGAGAACAAAGCATTTGATCTTTTCCCTTGGAGTGAGAACAACCCATTTTCTCTTTCCTTTGAGTAAGAGTAAACCACTGTTTCCATTCTCCTTGCATGAAAACAAACCATTTTCTCTTTTTTGAGAAAACAACACATTTTCTCTTTTTCTGTAAATTGAGAAACATCGTTTTCTCCACTCTAGAGTGAAAATAAACCGTTTTCTCTGTGAATGAGAATAAACTATTTTCTCTTCTATAGTGAAAACCAACCGTTTTCTCTTCTGAGTGAAGACTACCCGTTTTCTCTTCTGAGTGAAAACTACCCGTTTTCTCCTCTCTCTGAGTGAGAACAAAGTTATTTCTGGTCTGTGAGGGAGAACAAACAGTTTTCTTAGTGAATGAGAAAAACCGTTTTCTCTTGAGACTAAACCATTTTCTCTGTAAATTAGTACAGCCCGTTTTCTCTGTGAATGAGAACAAATCGTTTTCTCTTTGAGTGAGAACAAACCATTTTCTCTTTTCCGTCACAACTTTAGAACCACTTTGACAGTAGGTTACCTGTATAGTATACAGTGAGGAAGAGTTCAGCAGCCATATCATATTTGCTATGTCGTACACATATACAAATTGCCCTCTTGTTAAATCAGGTATCTTTACCATTGATAAATTGCCTTTTTTCCAAAATCTTGAATTAATTAGCGGCATTTTCCCGAAATGAGAACCAATTAACTGCACTAAATTTCATATTGATAAACTGCCTTTTTCCCCCAGTCTATAAATTCATGAACTGCTTTTTGTGGCCAAATTTTAGATGGATATCTAAAAGGCCATTTGACTTTCGCTCCAGAGGGACAGTGATAGGTCACACGGTAGGGTCGTAGATGAATGGACAGAGAGGTCAAAGCAGGGTCGTAGATGGATGGGCAGTGATAGGTCATATCAGGGTCGTAGATGGATGGACAATGATAGGTCATAGCAGGGTCGTAGATGGATGGGCAGTGATAGGTCACAAAAGGGTCGTAGATGGATGGGCAGTGATAGGTCACAAAAGGGTCGTAGATGGATGGGCAGTGATAGGTCACAGCAGGGTCGTAGATGGATGGACAATGATTGGTCATAGCAGGGTCAGAGATGCCTAGCCAAATTCACCAGCTCAACCAAGCCTTTGGACAATAATGCCCAGAAAAAACATAATACAAATATTTAAAACTGTGAACAAAAAAATATCACAAGCCTTAAAATATTTTGTAAACTTACCGTTTCTCAACAAACCGCACAACTCTGGGATTAATATTTGAGTGGTTCTTCACTGACTCTTACTTTCTAGATAGCACTAGAGTGGCACTCCAAGAGTATCACTCAACAGGAAGCCCTTAAGTAGCACTTGAGACACAACAGGGTAACACTGGTCTCCTTACCTTGGCAGGGTGTGGACGCCAGCGGGGAACCACTGCTACAGTTTCGTTTCCGAGTTCAGTTTTACGTTGAGACCCACCTGCTCCTCAGGTACGTACACACAACCTGTGTATACAAGTATAAATACATATACATATGAGTACAGACTGACACATGTAATATATTAATATGCAAGTGCATCCAAACATTCATGCATGCATACACGTAGGCCTACATATGCAGACATAAATACATACATACAACATTGTATAACTCGTACATACGAACATACACATATTCAAACCTATATATATATATATATATATATATATATATATATATATATATATATATATATATATATATATATATAAAAGAAGGAACAGAGAAGGGGGCCAGGTGAGGATATTCCCTCACCAGTCCTCTGTTCTTAACGCTACCTCGCTAATGTGGGAAATGGCGAATAGTATGAAAGAAAGATATATGTATTAACACATGGGTGGTGTATATATATAAACACATGGGTGGTGTATATATACACCACATGGGTGGTGTATATAGGTACTAAGACGAGTGTGCACGTACGTGTTGCAGGGATGGGCTATCTCGCCTGCACTACTACTTGCAGCTGCGGGAGAACGTACTCACCTACAACCAACCCATCACCGAGGAGACGAGCTTCCTCCTGGCCTCCTTCGCCCTCCAGGCTGACCTGGGGGACTACTGCCAGGACCAACACCACGGACACTACTTCGACCCCAACCTCTACTTCCCCCAGTGGGTGAGTGAAACCTGTACTTCTTCACCCAGAGTAGGAGTACAACCTGTACTTCCCCCAGTGTGTAAGTGAAACTTGTACTACTTCACCCAGAGTAGGAGTATAACCTCTACTTCCGCTAGTGGGTGAGTGAAGCTTGTACTTCACCCAGAGTGTGAGTACAACCTCTACTTCCTCCAGTGGGTGACTGAAACCTGTACTTCACCCAGAGTAGGAGTACAACCTCTACTTCCCCCAGTGTGTGAGTGAAACCTGTAGTTCACCCAGAGTAGGAGTACAACCTCTACTTCCCCCAGTGTGTGAGTGAAACCTGTAGTTCACCCAGAGTAGGAGTACAACCTCTACTTCCCCCAGTGTGTGAGTGAAACCTGTAGTTCACCCAGAGTAGGAGTACAACCTCTACTTCCGCTAGTGGGTGAGTGAAGCTTGTATCACCCAGAGTGTGAGTACAACCTCTACTTCCCCCTGTGGATGAGTGAAACCTGTACTTAATCCAGAGCATGAGTACAACCTCTACTTCCCCCGGTGGGTGAGAACAAATTTTAACTCCAGTGGATGAGTAAAAGTTCCCCAGTGGGAGAGTAAAATCTGTACTTCCCTAGTGAATGATAATCTCGAACTTCGCCAGTAGGTGAGTACACATCTGTACTTCCCCCACTGAGTGATAACGAACTCTACTTCCCCAGTGGGTGAGTACAACCTCTAATTCCCCTAGAGTGTGAGTATAAGCTTTATATCCCCCTAGTGGATGTGTACAACCCCTGCTTTCCCCTGTGGGTAAGTACAAGTTCCATATACCATCAAATGTGGAGCAGAATCGTAGGAAAGAGTGATTTAGTTGAGATTTATTTGTATATACCTTTGTTTTTTGGAAAAGGAAAGATGGCAGTTTACTAGATATATTAATAAATCAGTTAGATTAAGATTAAGTCGTATTCATCATTAATGTTACATATCTAACACTAAGCTGTATTTATCATTAAAATTACATCTAAAACTAAGCTGTATTTATCATCAAAATTATATCTCTTTTATCTGATGATTAAATCCTTCTCCGTTTTAATTAAGGAATATATGACAACTCGTGTTTGTTTACATGAATCAGCTGATAGGGGGAGTCCATGTCCGATTTATCATTAAGATTTAATCTGTTTAAATTAATGAACTTCTGACACCACGATTTGTTGAAGTGAACCAGGAGAGGTTCCACGTCGGGTTTATCATTCATAGTAAATCACTTTTATCTAAAGATGAAATCTATTTACATTTTATCCAAAGAATATCTGACACCGTGTTTGTTTGCATGAAATCAGCTGATGGCGAGGTTCCATGTTCGATTTATCAGTAAAACTGAACGCCTCGCTTTTATTGAACGCAACGTATGACGCGCGACGGAGATTCCTAGTTGGATATTTTTGTAAGACCAAATCTATTTCGGTCTGAGTGAAATGTGTGACAAATCGTCTTACTTTGCATGAATCAGCTGGAGGCAAGTTACCATGTCGGATTTATGAGTGAGAATTAAAGGTCTCGATTTTATTTAAAACGCACGTGTGACATCTAAGTGTTTGTTTACATGAATCAGCTGGTGGAGAGGGTGGGCGTGGCCTACGTCATGGAACACGTGCCTCACATGCACCGCGACAACCTGGGTTTGTCGAAGGCCGAGGCGCATGCGCAGTACATCCGGGAGGCGTCACAACACGATGCACCTCACAACCTCCATCTGTACCGCCTGCGGTACAAGAAGCAAGATCCAACCCCACAGGTGGTGACGGCCATTTGTGCCAGGGGTCTCGATATTTATGAGGTTTGTATAATCATGTATGTTCGTATGTATGTGTGTGTATATGTAAGCATATGTAGGTAATTACTTATAGTCTAACAACTGTTTAATTGGCTTTAAGCATAAAGTATGTTTTAATTGTAAAATGCTGTCATTTTATATAATGAAGAGCTAAGTAGGTGTAGTATATATATATATATATATATATATATATATATATATATATATATATATATATATATATATATATATATATATATATTCTCATATAAGTACGAACTCTAAGTGTATTAGTAATACCCAGTTAAAGTGTCGACCCTTAAAAGCAGGAGGGTACCAACCACTGGTATGGTGACTTTACCCTTTACCTCATACCCTATACAGGGTCAGGTCAAAGGCCATACGTGCCACCAAACCCAGGCGTTGACCTCTTGCGTTCAAGGATCGTGGAGTCGTTAAGTCTGTTGCATGTGTGAGGGCTAAGACTACGACTGTAACACAAGCGGGTGTTCGTTTGTAAGGTTTATGCCATGAGGAACTTAGGTTTAAGTGCCATGATCTGAGCTTTACTTACACTGTGTGTTCCTCCTACTCTGCAGGAGGAGCCGGGACCTGTACACCCGACGAGGAAGCTCATCTCCACGTTCCAGTGGTCCAATATCGGCAAACTCTCCTTCGAGGTGAGTACACACACAGACGCTCTGCCGTGTCATTGGTGTCTCTTGTGCAAGTCTCTCTCTCTCTCTCTCTCTCTCTCTCTCTCTCTCTCTCTCTCTCTCTCTCTCTGGAAGGAGACAGTTGGAGGGACATGAGATATTCATATCTCTCTCTCTCTCTCTCTCTCTCTCTCTCTCTCTCTCTCTCTCTCTCTCCCGAAGACATTTAAGAGGGGGGGGGGACTCGAGAGACACCTAAGCCTCTCCAGTGGAAGGAGACAGTTGGAGGGACTTGAGATAACTTATATTTTACCATCCAGATATTTCTTATGTAACCTTACACTTTGTGGGGCTGGGTTTGACGATAGTCGGCGTGGAACAGATACTTCGAGATGGGAGGGACTGATAACACCAGTGAACACAAGAGGCACCTGAACAAGACGACGAACTTGGAAAAGATGTGGAGAAAAACATGATTTTCTAGACGCAAACTTTTGGATGATTGGAACTAGACAACTGAAGCAGGAAATAAGGAGGAGAACATTATGTATGTTGAAACTATACTCGGTGATAAAAACGAAAGAGGGGTTCAAGGAGAAGGACCCCACAAATGTAATACTCGACCTTTTGTGCATATTCTGGTTATCACACACACACACACACACACACACACACTACACCAGATGTTACAATGACTGTGACGAAACTGTTACCGCCTGTGACGGGAGAGAGAGAGAGAGAGAGAGAGAGAGAGAGAGAGAGAGAGAGAGAGAGAGAGAGAGAGAGAGAGAGAGGCCAGCCAACCCGTGACGGGGAGTACTAGCTGGCTAGCCGGGAAAGGGGGAGGGGAGGGTGGTGTCCAGCCCCATCCCCCCATAGCTTGTATAGCATCCAAGGTCTCCTTGTGTCAATATTTGGACCCGGCCGCCACCACCACCACCATCAACCTCAGGGGTTCTGGGGTTTGAGTGGAGTTGATGTGGCCGTGGAGAGAAGCTGATGGTGATGGGGTACTAAGTTTGATGGTATAGTGAGGGATTAGAGTTGATGGTGATGGGGTATAGGGGTTGATGGTATAGTGAAGAGGTACAGTTGATGGTGATGGGGCACTGGGGTTGATGGTATTGTGAAGGGGGGTAGAGGTGGTGGTGATGGGATACTGGGGTTGATGGTATAGTGAAGGGGGGTAGAGGTGGTGGTGATGGGGCACTGGGGTTTATGGTGTACTGAAGGGGGTAGAGTTAATGGTGATGGGGGGGGCTACTAGGTATTTGATGGTGAGGTTGGAGGTTTGGAGGTAAGGTGGACAATTCAGTGGCTTTCTAGGGGGGTGGGGAAGGACAAAAAGGAAATGTATTTTACGCTTTCACATATCTCAGGTTCTGGGAAAGGAGAGAGAGAGAGAGAGAGAGAGAGAGAGAGAGAGAGAGAGAGAGAGAGAGAGAGAGAGAGAGAGGTCATTAAAATTGAACAATAGGTTCACGACAGTTTTAGTGGACCGTAAATGTAATGAAGACAATTTATAATCGATGGCCAGTTCACTTCCCTAGTGTGGAGCCTCCACTGCTGTAGTGGAGGCTGGCCAACGGCCGGCCCTGAAGGTCGGATGTGCTGGCTAACCCTGCGGCCAGCTCGCCCAACGCTGCCCTTACACTTAGTCCCTTGTTGGTGTTTAGCACATATATTTTACGCGCTGTCTTCTTCCTTGTAATTAAAAACAAAAACGTGCATTCCGTCGCTTTGCTGGCTACCAGGTATTGTGGGCGGAGGTGGGCGGCGGCGGTGGTGGTGGTGGTGAGCTGTGGTGTGGAAGGAAGTGGAATGGTGGTGGTGGTGGTGTGGTTGCAGGTGGACACATGGGGTGTTGTGGGGTCGAGTGGGGGAGGATGAAGGTGGAGGCGGTGTCCCCCACCACAAGCGGCTTAGATGGTGTCCCAGTAGAAGGAGTCATGAAGTATTATTATTATTATTATTGTTATTGTTGTTGTTGTTGTTGTTGTTGTTGTTGTACTCCCTCATCACAGACTCATGCCTTGCTAACGTGGGTGTGTACAGCTCGGGTTGTAGAGGGGCATCGCAACGATAGGTTGCGGGTTTATCTGTGGTTAGAAATGGATATTCTTAGTTATATATATATATATATATATATATATATATATATATATATATATATATATATATATATATATATATATATATATATATATATATATTTACATAGATTTGCATAAGATGCTCAAATCGGATCAGTATATAGCTTCGCCGTTGTTCATTTCGTTCCCATGGCTGACTGTGTGTGTGTGTGTGTGTGTGTGTGTGTGTTGGCACCCCACAAGCCCTCCGTCAGTGACCAGGGCGGAGCTATCCTCCTCGGGTGGCTGTCGGTGCTGGAGGCCGTTGATCCGCGTACCCTCCTCCTTCAGTATATACCCCCACCGCAGAACCTCGCTGGTGTACGCCCTTACACACCAGCGGTCTCCTGCCGTGGACGTTCCCGAGGCACGCTGAGCGGGGGGGACAAGTCTTCGTCAGCTCTTGTCGCGGCGTCCCACAGGCCAACACCAACCACTCAGCTCCTTCCGTATCTGTTATTTCGGCAGACTATCATCTCACCGAGTCTCTCAATATCCTCTGCATGTTGTGATGCCTCCATGGCTTCCTGACCACAACCACCACCACCATGGTCTCCAGTGTCCCCAACACGTTCCCTGTCTTCTCGGGGGACTTTACATCAGCCACCGTGGGGGTAGGAAAGACAGTTTGCAAGCCTTCCAAACGGGGAGTTGCTTTCCCCGTATCATGAGGGGGTGACGTTCGTGCGACAATTTGGGTGGCGAAAAAAAAAAAAAAGTGTGGTTCGTGCTTTTTTGTTACACACACACACACACACACACACACACAAACACACACACACGTGTCTCTTCCCGTAACAAACCAATAATAAAAT
Organism: Panulirus ornatus; assembly: GCF_036320965.1. Classification (NCBI taxonomy): domain Eukaryota; kingdom Metazoa; phylum Arthropoda; class Malacostraca; order Decapoda; family Palinuridae; genus Panulirus; species Panulirus ornatus. Next base: position 17,797,377 of record NC_092250.1, read on the forward strand.
ACACCAGATGAAATATCAAATGCTCACAACACATCACAGTTTAAAAAAAAAAACTGCGTAATAGGGAGAGAGAGAGAGAGAGAGAGAGAGAGAGAGAGAGAGAGAGAGAGAGAGAGAGAGAGAGAGAGAGAGAGAGAGTGGGACCCCACGAGTGTAAAACTCCCTCACACCGTACAGTACAGATTATTACCCGGGTAAATTACACATCATCACTACACAGTAAACGTTGCTTATCACAACCCCCTCATCCACAGATACGACCTTTGAGTGCGACGGGTACGATCCTTGGGTATGGTGGCCTGACCTTTGACCCACCCCCGACTCTGCAGGGTCACGTCAAAGGCCAAGCCATCTTATCGACGTTCTCAAGGGAGGAGACATGTTATGGTAGCGGTACTTATATAATGGTTGTACAGCTGGGGTGGTATGGCGTCATAATGTGTTGGCAGACATATTATTTCGTGGAGGTATGGTAGTGACCGCATACTCATGGTGGTGATGTGATGGTAGTGTAGGTATGATATTGGTTCAGTTATGGTGGTGATATGATGGTAGTGTAGGTATGATATTGGTTGTATAGTTATGATGGTGATGTGATGGTAGTGTAGGTATGATATTGGTTCAGTTATGGTGGTGATGTGATGGTAGTGTAGGTATGATATTGGTTGTATAGTTATGATGGTGATGTGATGGTAGTGTAGGTATGATACTGGTTGTATAGTTTTGATGGTAGTGTAGGTATGATACTGGTGCAGTTATGGTGGTGATGGTGTGATGGTATTTAGGTATGGTGCTGATTGTGTGGTGGTCGTCCAGGTGTGGTGATGTGGTTTTTGAAGTCATTATGACATGCTCTGTGTCTATGGTGAGGTCCGATGTGTAGGTATAGTGAAGGTACGGATTTTGTTTGTGTTTGATGATGATTTCATGATTGTGTATGGTGGTATGGCAGTTACTGGTTGTGCAGTTATGGTGAGATGGAGGTATGGTGATCATGGTTGTGCAGGTATGGTGAGATGGAGGTATGGTGATCATGGTTGTGCAGGTATGGTGAGATGGTGGTATGGTGATCATGGTTGTGCAAGTATGGTGAGATGGAGGTATGGTGATCATGGTTGTGCAGTTATGGTGATCATGGTTGTGCAGGTATGGTGAGATGGAGGTATGGTGATCATGGTTGTGCAGGTATGGTGAGATGGAGGTATGGTGATCATAGTTGTGCAGGTATGGTGAGATGGTGGTATGGTGATCATGGTTGTGCAGATATGTTGGTCTTGGAGTATACTTGTTTGTATTACGCATGTATGGTGAAGAAATATATTAGTCATAGTTGCCTAGGTATGGTAGATGGTAGTAAAGGTATGGCTATATGGTGCAGGGGGTTGTGAACATTATGGTGACTGAGGTTGTGACACTGTGTCATGCTTGCAAAGGAATGTGGTAGGCAGAGGTGTGGTGGTGAACAGTTGTGCTTATAAGGTGGCAGTTTCGTGAGTGTGCAGGTATGGTGGTCATGGTGAAAGTATGGTGGCCATGACTGTGTATATGGTGTCGTGGTGATGGGGTATGGTGGGGTGGTGTGCAGCTGTGGTAAGGCTGTGGTGGTGGTGCTATAGGTATGGTGATGGTGTCATGATTTGCAGGAATATATGTATATTGGTGGTGTAGGTAGTGCAGAGGTATGGTGATGGTGTAAATATTATGGTGATAATGTAGTTATAATGATGGTGGTGCAAGGTGGTGATGGATCAGCTATGGTGACAGTGCAGGTATGGTGGTGATAGTTCTGGTATAGTGGTGGTGCAGGTATGGTGGTAATGGTTCAGGTAAGGTGATGATGGTTCAAGTATGATGATGGTGCAGGTACGGAGGTGATGGTGCAGGTATGGTGATGATAGTGCAGGTATGGTGATGGTGCAGGTATCGTGATGATAGTGCAGGTATGGTGGTGATGGTGCAGATATGGTGGTGATGGTGCAGGTATGGTGATGCGGGTTACCTGCCCCAGCTAACAGCTATGGACGAATGACTCTCGGTTGGGTTATCTGCTGTTCGACTTCATTTTCCCGCCGTTACATCTCGGAACTAACTTTTACTCCTTATTTAAACCGTCCTAATTTAAAAACCATTCTATTCCCTGTAGTTTTAGACGGGAAACACGATGGAAAAGGTGTTGTGGTATATATTAAAATGCGTGCTTGAGTGGTAGAGATCCGGGAGGTATGATGCGGGCTCCAACAAGGGGAGTACCTGCTCCCGAGTCCCGCCATGCCCTGCAGATGGTCAGGTGTTGGCCGCAAGATGGCGCCTCGCTGCCCCTCGATCCTTCCCGCTTTGTTTCGGACACCCTTATCCCCCAAAATTCCCAGTCACCGCTCCAGTAATGGCCGCTACCAACACCCCAATCAAGCCAAGGGTTAATATGCCTATTCCGATTAGAGAAACTCGAGCTAAAGAAAAACGTTATTTTTTTTTTTCTTCTTTCCCGTAACAACTCTTGATCCCGGTCAGCGAGAGGTTAATTTACAACAGGTGATTAAACTGCAGTAACACATGCTTAACAATTAGATCTTCAACCGACTTTTTCGAAAGATTTCTAAATTAGATCCGAAAGTTGGATCTAATCATAGTTGTATTCGATGAATTTCGTAGAGGAACGAGATTTGAATTCTGCGGGTGCATTTTGGCGGTTATCGAGAGAAGTACTGTTCACACAGCTGCCTCACGCGCCGGTAATTAATTGCAGAAATGTACCAGCAATAAATAAAAAACCTTACAAATGTCTCTTATGGTGAAATTTTCCTTACAAGATTCAGAAAAAGGGACTGACCTTGTGCACTAATAATGTAAGCCATAGTCTACGAGTGTTGGTCTTATTTAAATCTCTCACATTTGTCAGCAGTGTAGAATTTTAAGAGATATCTCAAAATTGTCTCTAATGGCGTTGTGTCGAAGACGAAGAGTTGTCGAGAAAGTGTATTAAGTGTGGAAGGTTAGGTAGTGAGGGAATTATTGTATGGTACGAGTTATTAGGATACTACAAACAGAAGAGATTTAAATTTCCCAAAATTCTGTATCGAAAGTTGTGATGGACTTGGTGATGGGGGACGGGGCGATGGCAGGGGAGGCGGCCGTGTGCTGGCCTGGGAATACTGACGGAGGAGTCATCAGCCTGCAGCAGAAGGTAAGACGAGTCGGCCGCCCAGTACAGGCCAGGGCGGCCGACTCCTCCCCCTGCTACGGGTACAGTCTTGCTGCTGCTTACGTGTCTACGTTTCCAGTCCGCGAAAAGAACTCTTGTTGGAAGGAGAGTCCTACTTAGGAGGGTTGTGTTTCTGTTACAACGGGAGTCCCAGCAAGGGGTTGTGTTTCTGCCTCCGTCACAACGAGAGTTCCAGAGGGGTTGTGTTTCTGCCTCCGTCACAACGAGAGTTCCAGAAGGGTTGTGTTTCTGCCTCCGTCACAACGAGAGTTCCAGAAGGGTTGTGTTTCTGTCTCCGTCACAACGAGGGTTCCAGAAGGGTTGTGTTTCTGCCTCCGTCACAACGAGAGTTCCAGAAGGGTTGTGTTTCTGTCTCCGTCACAACGAGGGTTCCAGAAGGGTTGTGTTTCTGCCTCCGTCACAACGAGAGTTCCAGAAGGGTTGTGTTTCTGTCTCCGTCACAACGAGGGTTCCAGAAGGGTTGTGTTTCTGCCTCCGTTACAGCGAGATTCCCGGAAGGAATGTGTTTCTGTCCCCGTTACGACGAGAGCCACTAGCTGGGTTGTACTTCTCTTTCCCTTACAACACGAGTCTTGAGCAGGGTTGTACTTCTGTGACCTCCACTGTTCATGTCGCAGTCAGCCCGTATGTACTGGTTTCGTAACAGAAACTGTCAATTTAATCATTTTTTTACGATTCACTTCGCTACTTCACATTCCTACGTTGGACTCCACTGTATTGGAATAACTGCAGTAACGGGACCCTTCTACTGGCCGCATACAGCCACTCAAACTATCGCTCAGCCTTGGGGAACAGGGAGAACAATCTTTGTTTCTTTCTCCGATAGGAGTTCTTCCCAAGACTCTCAAGATGACTGTAGTTAGAATAGAAAATCTTAGGAGACTTACACAGGCCACAAGACGCAAAGGACCAAAATTTACTCAGGCGGAGCACGCTTTTGTCGTACGACAGTGTTACCCAAGCGTTTGACGGAAGGCCGTTCGGAGGCCTGTCGGCATGCGGCTGGATTGCCGGGCGTACGACTTTGTCATTATTTATCAAAGTTTGTTATATATATATATATATATATATATATATATATATATATATATATATATATATATATATATATATATATATCTTTTGGGGGAAAGTTACGCCACGTTTAACACTGACAAATTACCATTAAATATGGACATAAACACCTATTGTGTGAAATTTGTTGCTTACGTGAAATTATGTTTCATGACGGAAATGATGCGTCTAAATATGTAGTTTATCCTTCGATACTTGAATAAACATACATCTCAAACTTTTTGTATTAATAAAAGATTTTCGAAATTCTCAGTTTTGGTGGAGCAGAGACGCATGTGAAACATTTCACCGTATATGGTGTGTGTGTGTGTGTGTGTGTGTGTGTGAATACATTTTGAAGCCTTCGACAACTTCAGTGCGTTTTTAGACATGGCGGCCAAATGTGGTCAGCTTGCTATGGTCTTCCACCATTCTGAAACCTTTTCCTATACTTATTTCCTAGAGAATATTTAGCCATTAGAATCCATGGTGAAATGCATGCAAAAGTAACTCTTATGCGTCGGATCCCGAGAGAGCTAATTAGTCTGTTTGGTCGTTGCGGCTGGAGTCTGATGTAACGCCTTATAGCGGGAGGCCGTAGAGGCCATTAAGGTGCGTGTCGGAGGGAGGGTTGCGGCCGGCGTGCCTGCGAGCGGCAGCCGAGCAGGAGGGACGTTCCTGCCCGATTTATTCTGGTATGGTTTTTGTTGTGTTCTTTACCCCCACGCCTCGCTTATGTATCTTATCACGGGTCTTTTACATGGCCACGGAGCCACTCATCTCGCGACGACGGCGGCGATCTTGCTACGCCAACCCCTGGCCTTCCAGGGGCGTCCGGCCCCCGCCATTATAACAACATCCCCCCCCCCCCCCACCTTTCCGAGGTATTTCCTTGCGGAAAGCCGAGGTCGTGCGTGCATTTACGCCCCGTGCATGGTGCCAGTCGACGACCCTGCCGCCGCGGACGAGGCTGTGCTACCTGGAATATTTAGAAGCGGACCAGACGGCGGTGCCCGGCCACGAGGCCCAGGGAGTACCAGGGCGGCAAGGAGGCTAGGCTGCTGCAGTCGCTGCTGCTGCTGCTGCCTTGGAAGGAATTTGTCGAGAGGGCGACGTGTCCCACACGTCGCTGGCCCGCAGATATTCCTCCTCCAGGAGGCCTTCTTACTACATCTCCTCCTGCCTACCTTCCCAGCATCCATAGGACAGCCCCAGTCCTCTAAGGACCTCCCCAGCATCCGCACGTCCACACAGTATGCGTACGACCACCCCAACTTCTCAAGGGCTTCCCCAGCATCTAATAGGACCACCCCAACTCCTCAAGGACCTCCCCGGCATTCTTAGGACCACCCGAGTCTTTTAACGGCTTCCCCAGCATCCCAAGGAATACCCCAGCCTCTGAGGATCTCCCCACCTTTCCAGGGGCCTCCCCAGCCTCTCAGACCTCCTCAGCTTCCCACGGATAACCCTAGTTCCCATTAAACTCCCCAGCATACCAAGGACCTTCCCCAAACCTCCTGAACCTACCCAGGACTGCCTGGCTTCCCTGGGACCTCTTCAGCCAATCTGGGACATCCTCGGCCTCCTCTGGACATTCGCAGCCTCCCCCCCCTCCCCCTCAGACCCGCCCAGCTTCCCCGAACATACATAGCTAGGGCGTCCCCCAGGGGCTGTAGCCCTCCCGCCGCCACCCCGGCCTGTGCTCTCTTCCCCATGTTAGGTAGGCCTAGCCAGGTAGGCCAGCCCCCAGGGTGCAACCATCAACTGTGGCAGCGGTCCGAGCCTTGCCCACCACTCCACCACCTTCACCCAGAACCTTCCACGAATCCACCACCTTCACTCGGATTTCTTCACTACCCCTCCAGCTTCACTCAAGCCTCTCCACCTTCTTCTAGGCCTCTCCACCAGCCCTCCACCTTCACCCAGGCTTCTCTACCAGCCCTCCACCTTCACCCAGGGTTCTCCAACAGCCCTCCATCTTCACCCAGGCCTTCCCACCAGCCCTCCTCCTTCTTCTAGGGTTCTCCAACAGCCCTCCATCTTCACCCAGGCCTCTCCACCAGCCCTCCACCCTCACCCAGGCCTCTTCAACAGCCCTCCACCTTCTACCATGCTTTTCCACCAGCCCTTCCCTTCAACAGGCATCTCCACCAGCCCTCCACTCTTCCAGGCTTGTGCTGTCATCCCGACCACTGCCACAGTTCGGGTTATACACGCCAGTTATAAGGGTCATTTTGCTCTCTCTCTCTCTCTCTCTCTCTCTCTCTCTCTCTCTCTCTCTCTCTCTCTCTCTCTCTCTCTCTCTACACACACACACACAGGCCAAAAGTAGATTCTGCTTCTAAAGTTTGGTCAACGGACCTAAAGACGCACAAAACCAATAAAGGTTCAGAAGAGGGCCATAAAAATGGTACAAGAATTAAGATAGACGACTTACAGGACTAGTTTAGAGGGCTTGAATTTGCCCACCATGGGTGAGAGAAGAGTGAGGGGTGACCTGATCACAACTTTTACGCATTTCAAATCAGCGTAATGATGTAAAGTGGAGAGTGCACAGATCTTTGAAAGGTGCAGGGATAGAACATCCAGGGGTCACAACCTGAAAGAAGAAACTCGTTCGAAGGGACGTCAAGAAGTACTTCTGTAAGGGTGGTGGATGAATGGCATACAACGAACGAGGCTACGATAAGTGTGGGGGGGGGGGAGCACCACACGGAAGTTTAGAAACCTGTATGATCGTCGAGAATGTTCGGGAGGTGGGGGGTCCAACACGAGAGCACACTACCCCCCACCAACACAGTACAAACATATAGTTACATACAGACTTGTTGGCCCATGCGTGTATGGAATTCCCCGTGGAGACAAATTGCTCAGCTTAGAAAACAGTTTGCACGATATGATTGGTCTGTTGGGCTTGTGAGTGGTCTGTTGGTCTTGTTATTGGTCTATAGGGCTTGTGAATGGTCTATTGGACTTGTGACTGGTCTATGGGGCTTGTGAGTGGTCTGTTGGGATTGTGAGTGGTCTGTGGGACTTGTGAGTGGTCTATGGGGCTTGTGACTGGTCTGTAAGGCTTTGACTGGTCTTAGGGGCTTGTGAAGGGTGTATGGGACTTGTGTGACTGGTCTGTAAGACTTCATTTAACCTCTTTATCACGACGGCATGACCCTTGACCGGAACCTTACCATATTAGATTACGGTGACGCCCTTTGATCTGGCCTTCAAGGGTCAGCTCATCATACCCAAGGGTCGTGTTCAAAGGTCGTACTCGAGGTCGCCATGCCATCGTAGCCAAGGATCGAGCCGTCGTGCTCACGAGACAGCTGTTAAGTTAGTTAGCTTCGCCTCTTTTTCTTCCGGGTTTTCCACAGGGTTTATCCGGGGCTTCCGGGGGTTGCTGGTGCCGATTTCGAACGACTCCTTCGCTGGAGAACCCGCCTCGTAACGTCATTCTAGAGCAGCGTGCAGGCAACCTTGGCTAGAATTACCGTTTCCAACTGGAGGTTGAAGATTATGTTTTTCCGACGATTCTTGATGTGTTCTGCGACGAGTCTGACATTCATTCCTGCCACAAATCACTACCTTTAGAGATATCCCCTGCCACCCTCCTCCACCCACCCCATCCAACGATCATGGGGAACCACCAGTGGGAACTGGGAGGTTTGGGGTGGGGGAATCACAAAAAAAAAAAAAGGTGATTTACGTTAGAAATGAAGGTCACGATCGTTCAAAAAAAGGCGTCCAAAACCATCGGAAAAACTGTTCTAACCAAACCAAACCTAACAAAATTTCACTAGGTGTCCAAAACGGTGATAATTCCCAACGTTGGAGCGTGATGTAGCCCTTCCCGTCATGACTGCACCTTGAGTCTACTGCTGCCCTCTCTCTCTCTCTCTCTCTCTCTCTCTCTCTCTCTCTCTCTCTCTCTCTCTCTCTCTCTCTCTCTCTCTCTCTTCTCTCGTCTCCATGTTGTTGTTGTACAAGACCAACTCCAACTCCGACAGCCGCCTGTGTAGCACCGCGTTCGAGGTCTTCACGTGTGATGGTCTGTGGAGAGCTGTGAGTGTACGTGTGATGGTCTGTGGAGAGCTGTGAGTGTACGTGTGATGGTCTGTGGAGAGCTGTGAGTGTACGTGGGATGGTCTGTGGAGAGCTGTGAGTGTACACATGAATCTTAGAACCAAACCTAAGAATGAGGAAGACAAATGAATCCAGGGGATAAGAAAGTCAAGCCTTGTAGTGAGAGATGCGAAATGGGGCATGGTGCAACCTTAGACTTGAGCTGAGCCAGCCCTGAGGTGGTAAGGTACCTACTCCGGAGGTGAGGCAAACTTGAACAACGACACTTCCCCACACCCTCTTGTTGGCAGTGATGAGCCATCATGGTGGCTGTGGTGTTGGCAGGGATGAGCCATCATGGTGGCTGTGATATTGTCAGGGATGAGCCATCATGGTGGCTGTGGTATTGGCAGTGATAGGCCATCATGGTGGCTGTGGTGTTGGCAGGGATGAGCCACTATGGTGGCTGTGGTGTTGGCAGTGACAGGCCATCATGGGGGCTGTGGTGTTGGCAGGGATGAGCCATCATGGTGGCTGTGCTGTTGGAAGTGACAGGCCATCATGGTGGTTGTGGTGTTGGCAGGGATGAGCCATCATGGTGGCATCATGGTGGTTGTGGTGTTGGCAGGGATGAGCCATCATGGTGGCTGTGGAGTTGGCAGTAATAGGCCATCATGGTGGCTATGGTGTTGGCAGTGATAGGCCATCATTGGTAAGTGATAATACGGGGAGGTGAGGTGGGAAAGGTGATGATGCTGTATAGGTGGGACACGGACGGTGGACATCCCATAAAGTGGACACTTCACACTGTATACAGCCCACATAGCATATATTTTTACACAGTGGACAACCCATACAGTGTAAACTTCACACTGTAGACAGCCTATATAGCATATATGTTACACAGTGGACACTTCACACTGTAGACAGCCCTTACAGCATATATTTCACGCAGTGGACAGCCCATAAAGTGGACACATCACACAGTGGAGAGTCGACACTGGATGTACCATGGTGGACACAACACACCCCGTGCGCCCCAGAGTGTGTTATGAGGATTTTATGATAGTCCGTCTCTTCAGAACGACCCTTGAGCCCGGCGGTACGACCCGTGATCACGCCGGCACGACCCTTATTCTCTGACCTGATCCGTAAGGGTCAGCCACAGACCACGCCATCGTACCTAAGGGTCGTACCATCGTATTCAAGGGTTCGTACAGTTGTACTCGAGAGGTCGTACCGTCGTGCCCTAGGGAGGTCGTATCGTCGTGCCCTGAGGTCGTACCGTCGTGCCCTAGGGAGGTCGTGCCGTCGTGCCCTGGGGAGGTCGTACCGTCGTGCCCTGGGGAGGTCGTACCGTCGTGCCCTATGGAGGTCGTACCGTCGTGCCCTGGGGAGGTCGTACCGTCGTGCCCTAGGGAGGTCGTGCCGTCGTGCCCTAGGGAGGTCGTGCCGTCGTGCCCTAGGGAGGTCGTGCCGTCGTGCCCTAGGGAGGTCGTGCCGTCGTGCCCTAGGGAGGTCGTGCCGTCGTGCTCAAGCTGTTAATAGAGACTGTCCAAGCCCCGGCTCCAACATAGGTTCGGGTGAGTCATAATAGCATGCACATTTCCATATTCAAAGAGCGGCCGTGAACGATCACCAAGGGAAATGAATGGTAGTGAATGGACATGACAGCGCATACCTCTGTGTGCTAGAAAACCCAGTGCCGGCTGACCACGCGGTCAGCATGCTGATGCTGACGCCGCTGACGATGACGCCCTTGCTGTTATTGCTGACGTGGCTCCTCAGGCTGACAGTCTTATAGGGGCTTCTAATGAAGTGGTTCTTACTGACACCAGCTTCTGCTGATGGTGCTGTCACAGATGCTGACGTTACTGCTGACGGTGCTGGTGCAGATGCTGACACTGCTGCTGTTAACAGATGGAGAGCTTCTGATGCTGTCACCACTGTCTTTACTGAGGTTCCTGACACTGACACTGTTGCTGCCACTGCTGATGACACTGGTACGAATGCTGCTGCCAACTTGTAATATATATGGATGTTTATGGATGGGGTTGTTAGGGAGGTGAATGCAAGAGTTTTGGAAAGAGGGGCAAGTATGAAGTCTGTTGGGGATGAGAGAGCTTGGGAAGTGAGTCAGTTGTTGTTCGCTGATGATACAGCGCTGGTGGCTGATTCATGTTAGAAACGGCAGAAGCTGGTGACTGAGTTTGGTAAAGTGTGTGAAAGAAGAAAGTTAAGAGTAAATGTGAATAAGAGCAAGGTTATTAGGTACAGTAGGGTTGAGGGTCAAGTCAATTGGGAGGTGAGTTTGAATGGAGAAAAACTGGAGGAAGTGAAGTGTTTTAGATATCTGGGAGTGGATCTGGCAGCGGATGGAACCATGGAAGCGGAAGTGGATCATAGGGTGGGGGAGGGGGCGAAAATTCTGGGAGCCTTGAAGAATGTGTGGAAGTCGAGAACATTATCTCGGAAAGCAAAAATGGGTATGTTTGAAGGAATAGTGGTTCCAACAATGTTGTATGGTTGCGAGGCGTGGACTATGGATAGAGTTGTGCGCAGGAGGATGGATGTGCTGGAAATGAGATGTTTGAGGACAATGTGTGGTGTGAGGTGGTTTGATCGAGTAAGTAACGTAAGGGTAAGAGAGATGTGTGGAAATAAAAAGAGCGTGGTTGAGAGAGCAGAAGAGGGTGTTTTGAAATGGTTTGGTCACATGGAGAGAATGAGTGAGGAAAGATTGACCAAGAGGATATATGTGTCGGAGGTGGAGGGAACGAGGAGAAGAGGGAGACCAAATTGGAGGTGGAAAGATGGAGTGAAAAAGATTTTGTGTGATCGGGGCCTGAACATGCAGGAGGGTGAAAGGAGGGCAAGGAATAGAGTGAATTGGAGCGATGTGGTATACCGGGGTTGAAGTGCTGTCAGTGGATTGAATCAAGGCATGTGAAGCGTCTGGGGTAAACCATGGAAAGCTGTGTAGGTATGTATATTTGCGTGTGTGGACGTATGTATATACATGTGTATGGGGGTGGGTTGGGCCATTTCTTTCGTCTGTTTCCTTGCGCTACCTCGCAAACGCGAGAGACAGCGGCAAAAAAAAAAAAAAAAAAAAAAAAAAATATATATATATATATATATATATATATATATATATATATATATATATATATATATATATAATCATCCCTGGGGATAGAGGAAATAAATACTTTCCACGCATTCCCTACGTGCCGTAGAAGGCGACTAAAAGGGGAGTGAGCGGAGGACTTGAAATCCTCCCATCCGGTTTTTAATTTTCCAAAAGAAGGAACAGAGAAGGGGGCCAAGTGAGGACATTCCCATTAAGGCTCAGTCCTCTGCTCTTAACGCTACCTCGCTAATGCGGGAAATGGCGAATATGAATGAAAAAAAAATATATACATATATTGTAAGAGGTCACAATGAGGCGCGTGATCAAGTATATAATAATAACCACGAGGAAAATGGAACATGATAAATTGCCAAGTGTACTTTCGTGTAATGATGTGATGATTACACGAAAGTGCACTTGGGAACTTTTTATCTATTGCTATGGGAAATGAAGGAACTGCATCATTCTTATTCTGGAGGAAAAAAATGTTTATGCAAATATACTATATATAAATAGCACACCATGATAGACAGGGCTGGGGTGCCCAGCCTCTCCACACACAGTGAACCACGATAGGCAGTGCTGGGGGTGGGCAACCTCTCCACACAGTGAACCATGGTGGGCAGTGCTGGGGGTGGGCAACCTCTCCACACACAGTGAACAACAGTGGGCAGTGCTGGGGGTGGGCAACCTCTCCACAAACACTGAGCCACAGTGGGCAGTGCTGGAGGTGGGCAACCTCTCCACACACAGTGAACAACAGTGGGCAGTGCTGGAGGTGGGCAACCTCTCCACACACACTGAGCCACAGTGGGCAGTGCTGGAGGTGGGCAACCTCTCCACACACACTGAGCCACAGTGGGCAGTGCTGGAGGTGGGCAACCTCTCCACACACGCTGAGCCACAGTAGGCAGTGCTGGGGGTGGGCAACCTCTCCACACACAGTGAACCACAGTGGGCAGTGCTGGGGGTGGGCAACCTCTCCACACACAGTGAACCACAGTGGGCAGTGCTGGGGGTGGGCAACCTCTCCACACACAGTGAACCACAGCGGGCAGTGCTGGGGGTGGCCAACCTCTCCACACACACTGAGCCACAGTGGGCAGGTCTGGCGGGGTGGCCAACCTCTCCATACATCGCCACTTTACGTGGAAATCTTGAAGATAACTTTAGTTATTTTTCAAAGTGTGACGCGAGTGTGGGTGAAAACACTGTGAATGAGCGATGGAATGGGTGAGTGAGGCACCCGATGAGTGGGTAAGCTAGTGAGAGAAAGTGAGCGAGCAAGGTGGTGGTGGTGGTGGTGGTTGGTTGGTTGTGGTGTAGTGAGTGTTAAACACGGAAGACGGCTACTGTGTTGCTCCCTCTTGCCTCCCTACTGTCCAGCCCTCTGTACCCTCACCCACCACACAGCCTGGCACACACACACACACACACACACACACACACACACACACACACACGGACAGCAAAAAAAGTACCCCGGACCATCTCACTACACCTCAGTATTCCGGTGCGAACCAAATACCTGTGCCATGCTAACTTCTTACTGTTGTGTCCATATCACTAGAGCGGAGGGTGTGTCCGTGCGTGTGTGTGTGATGGCATGTGGTCCTCGAGGGATGTAGCCAAGGAACTAGGGAGGTGTAGGGAGCCGAAGAGGTCGAACATAGGACTGAGAGGAGGTTAGGCGTGGGTCGGGTGGGTATAACCTTGGGAGACCTTACACGGAGTGCACAGGGAGAATGTTAATATAGGGCTGGTTCATGTACGGCCGCTTCCTTGCCTCAGCCTTGGTACACTCACCTATAGCTGTGTCTGCCTCTCCCATCATTCGTGGATCGTAAAATATCACACACGTCTGAAATCATCCGCCACTCGTCGTTAACCTGGTAGTAGGCAGACCAGCAAGTGAGTGGTAGCGTCTGTATAGTGAGGGAGATTGTCGGTGTTATGGCCTCCCTCTGTTGGTGTTCGTGGCACTGAGAACTCTAGGAAGCCGTGGGCTAGGGAACGATCACGCACTACTGTATCTCCACAGACCATTACACCTTGCGGGGAGGAACGAACTGTGGCTGTACACCACGGCTGAAGGCGGCAGCCTAGTCAGCCAAATCATCGTAAATCCACGAAGTTTAACGCCTTGAGTACAACGGTACGTCCATTAGCTATGATAGTCTGGTCTTTGACCTGACCCTCAAGGATTAGACTAAAATGCCAAACCTTCATACCCTAGGGGTCGTACCGTCGTACTCTAATGATCCTACCGTTATGCTGAAGGTTTTAACAGAGGTATGATGGCGAGTTTAGATCACGCTGTATTCTAACGACTGTCATGACGAGGGCCATTTTAGTTTGTGTTTGTCTATCTTAACGTTTTCTTTTATTTCCCCTGACAAGGCTTGTGCACCCGTTCTACGCACGAGGAACACAACTACTGTACGAGTTTAAGCAAGATGAGTGGCAGCAGGCTCCTCCCGGCGTTAATCAACGGCCTCTCGCCACTGTAACCGTATTGTCAAGCGCACGATGAGATGAGCATTTTATTTAGTTTTCCTTGTAGTCATTTATTATTCCCTTGGAACACTAAAAGCTGGGACAGTGAGCTAACATTTACTACTGTTTGAGTTCGGTCAAAAGTGTGGTAGGTGGAGTTAGCAATCAGAAAACAGAGAACAAACACCCCTCGCTTTATTTTTATTCTTTTATCATTTTAAGGTCCTTGTCCCATACGGCAAGTTATCGCAGACTGAAGTCAGTTTTTTAGCAGAGGGTTCGAGTTTTGTAGCTTGGAAAAAATCCCTGGCGGAAAGTTGTGTAGGAAGGCAGGTCTGATGTGTAGCAGTTGGTGTACAAGGGTGAGCGACGGGAGGGTGCGGAGGACCTTGGGCGACAGACTGGAGGAGATGCTGGCTCGCCGGCCTCGCTCCCAGTCCCTCTGGTGGCGGCACAGCTAAGTACTCTGGGATTGATACCACTGTATTGTTCACCTGGCCCGACCTTCTTCTTCGGTCATGGAGTGGACACTTTTCAGAATGTAACACCTTGACCTTTTTTTATGAGCGAACATTGTGGCTTTTCTTTTTTGAGAGGGCATTTTCTTTCTGATACCAGTTTCTTGTCGACGGGGATTATAGGTTTTATTTTTCTCAGAACTTTTAACTAACAAATCAGTTATGATTCAAGGAGGAATGGTACCGTAGTGGTTATTAATAAACACGAGTACATCTGACTCCAATAACAGACATACCAACACTTGTGACCAAGATTACAATGAGGGCATTAATCACATAACAGTTTCCTGCTTAGATTTTTAGTGGGCATGGTGTCCGGGTGTGTGCGTATGTGAAATGGGTGTTGTGATGGTGTTGTAAAGGTTTCTAAAGCGGAGGGTTGGAGAAGGAGGTTGTGGGATGAGGGAGTCGGGCTGGAGCATCGTGAGCGGGTGTGTCTGTCTGGCCGGCTACTGTGCTGGACGCAACCACCACCACCGTCTGGCCGCTACCACCATTATCTCATTAACCCCTCTCTCTTATTGCTCCCTCTTCTCGTAAATTATACCCGATCGGAAACCCACCGGAGTTTGTAGAGTTACTGGTAGAAAATGAGGTATGGTGTGGTCAGCCTGGGTGGTGGTATTAGAGGTTGGGGAGGTGTATGTGTGGAGGCAGGCAGCGAGGTGCCGCCATTAGCTAGGCTTGGGCTAAGCGCACTCGGCGGCTGGTTCAGCACAACCCGATACTTAGCAGCTGTAAAGAACATCAGAGTCGGTCAGCCAGGGAGTGTGGTCAGCTGGCTTTCAGGGAACACTTGATGGCATCTCGTACCACGGGTGCCATGTTTGCAGGATTTTAATCCGTGTATCCTAGCCACGGCGGGCCCTTAGGCGGATTATAGGGTACTTGGGCGCTGTAGGATTGTCAGATGGACCATATGGGCGGGAGAGGGTGGGCTGAGGGTGTGGTGTGAGGGTGGAGGTTGGGCTGGTGGTGAGGGGTGGGCCAGGTAGCGAGCTCTGGCATCAGTGTGCGTAACACAGTGGCGGGTTCCTGCCACTTGGGCCCGCCTCCCCGCTCCCCCACACCCACCCCCCCACACAGTTACCTTGCCCCCCCCACCCCCACCCCACACTAATACCACTTTCCGCCCCTCCAACCCTACCCACACTTATTCGCCTGCCTCCACAACCCTCCACGCCGTGTTCTCTCTTCTCGTGCCCTCCACTTTTCTTGCTCCATCCCCGTTGACTCCCTTGTTTATTCCTCTACCTCTTGTCCCATCATGATTCTCGAGCCACCTGTGCTCACTTAAGGTCTTAACCACTATGGAACGACCCTTGAGTATGATGACGAGGGCCTTGCCTTCGACCTAACCGTTAAGGATCAGGTCATGTACAGGGCCATTATAATACCCAAGGGTCGTACCGTCTTTCTCAAGGGCAGCACCGTCGTCCTCAAGAGTCGTACCTTCGTGCTCAAGGGGTTAACACAGCTGCATCCTGTCTTCTCACGACCCTCCCCCCTGAACATTGCCACTAATAACGGTGGCAGAGAAGGAAACCGCCCTTAACTCTTTTGAAATAGTTTATGGTAGCGTTGGTTGCGGTGAGCCCCGAATGTGACCCCAGAGTATGACCGGCAAGTATACTAGAGAAGAGTATGTGCAGCAAATATGACCAGCGAAAATGACCCCCCCCCCCCTCTCTCTCTCTCCTCCAGGGCGAGTCTTTGGCTACCAATTTCGGCAGATAGTAGTTTCCCTTCGTACATATATGATTATGAAATAATTGAATGAATGAGCTATAGCAGGGTCACAGAAAAAAAAAAATAAGAGACTTCCATGGAGTTTTCACAGTGGTGGAATAATTCACTTTTTAGTTGCTGAAGTATCATCGCCCGCTAGCTTTGTGTGATGGTTGATGAACAGTGGAAGGGTATAAAGGTGATGCAGTCGAGGTTTTTAGCGGCCGCGGGAACTGGCTTGGTAGCCCACTACAGTAATTAAAGCCTTGGTAACTGGATTTGAAGTTCGACACGGCACGTAGCCATAGGCCGGGCAGATGGGTTCGAGGACCACCACAGCAAATGTTTAGAAGCCTCTCTGAAGGTTTAAAGCAACGCACATTGCATGTTCTTCGGTGGGTTCGAAGTTCATGGCAGCAAAGAGCTTGTAGTGTGAGTTCTGAACGGAGTCTGACCTCAAGCCTTTCCAGATACATTATGAACTTTATAAAATAAATCATTTCAATCTATTAATGGAAGAAATAAAGGAGAGGTCACATTTCATTTTCTTAACTTCTTACGAGTTCTGAATTTTAAGGCTGCCAACTAATATATTTTATCTGCATTTCCATATGGATCTCTATACCTTTACCATTGCCTAATTATTTAATTGAATGTACAACGCTTCTTTTTACTGACTTGATGTTATATGTACGTACTCTCTTTGATTTACTTATTCATCATATGTGTTTGTTCAACTTGGGGAAGGTATTCACCACACTCGTGGGGGGGGGGGTTCAAGAACTCATCATACAGCATTTCTACAACTTTATATATTGTCTACATTCAGACTTTCATCACTTATTCAATTCGTCCACTTTTCTGCTACCATAAAAGTACTCTTTACATCTTTTGCAACAAGTTTTTTGTTATGGCCTTTAGTTGTTCTGTCTTTACATATTTTCGAAGAACTAATCAGCCATCATCAGACTGGTGTATAAACTTGGGCTTGTTATCAAGTCAGCCCTTGCTCTTCTCTCCTCTGTAATGGAAAGATTTATGGCCTCTAACTTCTATTGTAACTCAGCCCTCTTACTTCAAATGCCACTTTCTTACCCTACTCTGGATGTTCACCATAAGTGCAGCAGTAGGCAAGTTTAGCGTTGACCCTTTAGCACGAGTGTATGTATATGATGGGCTGGCCTTTAGGGTCAGTCCGGTGAACATATCATCATACCCAAGAGTCCAAACGTCGTGCTCAGAAGACCAATTTCGTTCTGCATTACTGTCTATACTATGGAGGGACAGTAGTACCTTGACCTGTAGTTATGCACTATCAGTAACAGGTGTTCTTTAAAACACTTGACAAAACACATACAATGAAATGGGTCGACAAGCACTAAACGACTGCCGTATCAACTTAGTCGAAACACCACCCCACCAATCATACATCCATGTGAAACCACACTCCCCAGACAAACACGTGTCACACTCCCAACTACGCTCTGGACAACACCTAACCCTACATTCCGAAAAGCATCGATTCAAACACATCCCAGGATCTTTCATGCCCATGATGCAGCAACCAAAATGAAGATAACAAACACTTACAACTCATATGCCCCGCACTCTCCACCACAGATACGCACACACATTAGTACACTTTATGACTTATGGTCCCGCCCGGTGATCATGACGGCCTTCCTGGGTGTTTGGGAGTTTCATACACAGAAGGGAATCCTAAGGGGTAGGAAGTCAGTCTTAATTTAAGTGATGGTACACAAAAAATTAGCCAGTTTGATGTTTGTTTCGTTCCACAACTACTTGTAAACAGTAGAGGACTTTAACTCTTGAAGCCTGTCTTCCTTTTAGGAACAAGTTTATCTTCACCATGACCTTTTAGTCCTTTTTCATCAAATCTCTTTAAGAAGTGGGCATGTGTATCTGTGATTGATGCATGTTTGCTGAAAAAAATGAAGTTCTAATGTAGGTATACAAGAGAGACTAGGTTAACTGCTAATAAAGTATATAAAGCTTACTGCTAATTAAGGAACGAAGTAGAGATGCTAACTTTAACTGTTAATTTGGGTACAGTTGGTACGAAGTAAAGATGCTTCTCTTCAGTGATAATTCAGGTACATATTAAGTAAGAAGATGCTAACCTAAACCGTTAACTAAGTACGAAGTAAAGATGCTACCCAATAGGCAGCACAGGCTTGATCACATGACCCAGAAACAGCAAGAGGACTCATATGTCGGGAAAACAAATGCTCTTTAGTAACGTGTGGGACAGTGGAATGAGTGCATTTGTGTATGAAATAAAAACAACCCATATGCCTTTGTGACATTTCTTTATGCTTTGGTACATTTTTTAGTGCCTGAGACTGAAATATATGAATGATATAACAACGTGGGAGCCTCCAAAAGCTTCAGCCTAAGGCCCATTACTTCCGTCATCTACTATTGGAAGTAAGTGCATGATGATTCCTTAGCTTAGGAACCGATGGTTTGGACACAACTGCCATACTCCAGATTTTCTATTTTTACATAATAGCCATTTGTGGCTAGATCAAATGAATAGTAAAATAATGATTAGTAAGAAAGAAAAAACATACAACAGGGATTAATTTGAGTTCCAGAGATGTTTGTAAACCTGACTCTTGATGGTAGAGAGGTTATATGAAGAGGATAAAACAAATGAATAAGAAAATTCCACAGCTTTGCTGTATAAGGAAAGATGAACTGCATTATAATGGCTAGTCCTCACATGGCTGGTCTACACACAAAATGTATTGGATGCAGCAGGCAGTTATGTGTTACTGAATGGGACATAAACAAACAACTTGGACAGCAGTGGCTGCAATGATACCTCTAGAACAGATAATGGGATGCAACATCATAATGAATGGAAAGAGATGGTTGGTAAGAGGGGAGAAAGAGAACTGATAAGGCAGAAGGCTTTTGATTCCATTTTGGCTAAAAGAGAGGTGTATGAAGAGGTATTCCAGATTTGTATACAGGACTTCATTTTGGGGTGACTGAGATCCTTGTAGATACGAAATGGCAACTTAGAAGAAAACTAATTTAAACACCTTTGTATAACCACCCAGCATTTTGGATGAAGATTGAGTGACATGCCTTTTTTTCAGAGCTTGCTTTGACAATACATTCCTTGTGTAAAGATATTTGTAGGATTCAGAATTTCCAAATTTTGTGTCTAGTACAAAAAGCAGTTGCACCTACTAAGAAAAATCAGTGTTGATTGTGTACACGCCAGAAAACAGATGAACAGTATTCAATATATCTTTGTAAGAAAAAGGTGAAAAACGGAAATTCTAACATTATAAAGGGATTATTCATGAGTGCCTTGACTTTCAGAAGAAGAAGTTTGAGGTGCGAGCACTGAGCTACCCAGGCAAACTGACCTTCTACACAACCAGTGATGAGAAGAGTAAGCACCTTCTGTACCTTTGTCGCCTCACACACCAGTTCAACCTGGCACTCCAACCACGACTGGCAGAGCTGAGACGAATCCACGAGGAAGGTTCGTGTTTTTTAAGGCCAACGCTCTTATTCCATGACTCTGAAGCTTGTGCTATTTCTTGCTTTCTTTTATGCCTTTCGTAACTTCTGTTTATGTGTTTTTGTATCATTTCTATGCCAGTGTAGCTTTCTTCTATTCTTTGTATCCTTCACTTATGTTTTTTAGCTTTCCTTTATGCCTTTGTGACATTTCTTTATGCTTTGGTAGCTTTTTTGATGCCTTTGCAAGTTTTCCTCTAAGTTTATGCAGTGCTCTTTAAGCCTTTGTAACTCTTTCATGCTTTTCTAGCCTTCCTGTATGCCTTTGTAGCTTCTCATTATCCTTCCATAGTTTTCTTTTATTCTTTTTAAACTTTTCCTTATTCCTATTTATTTTTCTCATATGACTTTGTAACTTTCATTTATGCTATTTATCTTTCCTTTTATGCATCTTTAACTTTTTATGCCAATTTAGACTTCATAAATGCTTTTGTAGCTGTTCTTTGTCTCTACATTTTTCTTTTCATTTTGATGACTTTTCTCTATGCCTTCAGTTTTCTTGTATGCTTTTGTATATTCTTTTTATATTTTTGTAGCTTTCATTTATGTCTTTGCAATGTTTATGTCTTTTTGTTGTCTTTCGTGACTCATATATATCATTTTTGTAATTTTCCATGTGCTGATTGTACATTTACTGGCACTCCTTCCTCAACACAAAAGAAACCAATTTTCTATGGGTTGATTTTACATATATTGGCACTCCTTCCTCAACACAAAAGAACCCTAAGATCTACAGCAGCCGAATCTGGAATATGTTAGAGATCCATTCCTAATGACTTAGGCCCCCCTCCCCAGCTCATTAAGCTCTCCTGTCAAATTTCAATAAAATCCCTTCTCCTAAAGAACACACAAACATACTCATGAGATAATACAAAAAAATCAGACACAAGTCAACCTCACACCTAGAGAAGTCATGAAAAACCAACACAAATTCCATCCATACACAACTGCCCATCCACCCTTCACTCCTTCTGTGATACAAGCAATGCAATCAAAACCTTAAAGAACTCTCTTGCAACAGGCCCTGACAACTTATCAAACTTTCAAATCAAACACTTTGGCTCATTTGCCATTCAAGCACTTACAGATATCTTCAACTGCATTTTGCTACACAACAAAATTCCTAACATATGGAAACTTGCCAACATAATACCAATCCTAAAACCCTTTTAACTGCCCAACTCCCCCACCAGTTACTGCTGTATGTCACTTCTATTCTCAATCAATATCCAAACTCTGTGAAAAACTGACCCACATCAGAATCAAACAAAACATTCCATGTTCACCCACATGGCATGGCATCAGACCCAAACACTCCACAGCAACGTTACACACTGACCCAACACAACATACTCTGTGTCTTCAACTTACCACAGCCCCTCCCTCCTGCACATTACTGGTAGCAAAAAGACATAAAGAAAGCATTTGATACAATCCTCCAACACATTCTCACACAAAAGATACTCCTCAGCAATGATAAAGTGTTTGGCCATTTCATGGCCACTTTCATAGCCAGCCATCATGGCAAAGTCACTTACAATGGCTTTACTTACCATGGAGTTCCCCAAGGGGCAGTTTTTTCTTCATGTCTCCTCAATCTCTTCCTACACAGCCTCCCATTACCTCAAACAAACCACAGCATGAAGGTCTTTTCATATGCAGATAACTTCACAATCACATCACAACACTCTGACACCACAGTTACAACAACAAACATGCAGCGCTGGAATACAAAACTCATACTGTATCCCACCTAGAACAGAAAGTCTGCTTCATCACAAAAGTCTTCAATCACTTTTATCCCCAGACAGACATGAAACCAGCTCACATCCTTCAGTCACCTACAGTGGACTGTCATTCCCACTGAACTAAATGCCAATCATTCGAGGCATCACATACAACACACAAATGACATTCACTCCCCACACCAATAACATCAACAGATAAGCAACACACAAACGAAAAACCTTCAGAATTTGGACACAAACAAGTATCCTACAGCATCTGATGCAAAATTCACACTCCACTTTAAATTACACCTCACCTGCCCAGTCTTCTGTCCTCAAAAGCAAATACAACAACAATGTGAAAATCACACAAAATAGTGCACCCAAATCAATTACTAGTTACCTAGCAACCACAAACACAAAGAAACAAAGATCTTCCCAGTATAGTCCCACCTCAAAATGCTTGACACTCACTTTTGTGCAGTGGCACTAGATCCCACCCATACAAACCTCTCCATAACTGAACATCAACCCCCAAAGTAGAAATAAAAATCTTACCCCCTGTCTCTCACTTCAGTTATCTCTACTTACATATCCCACAACCCCCAACAAATATAACAAAGACAAAACATACACACTGAAATAACCTTACAAGTACTGAAGATCACCTCTCCCAACTCAGTCTTAGACACCACTTCACCAGATATACAACCCATCAGAAGCCTCATTCTCACATCTACACTCTGGACACCACCCATATCTAAACCCTAAAATGCTACAACCAGCATTTTAACATATTCTAAGGCCCCTGATGCATCTTCCATAAAAAAAGGCATCCAGCACTTACTACTCAATTGCCCCAAACTCTATGCAGACAAGACAGATACACAAACACACACACACACATCACCACACTATGAAGTGGTCCCAACAGGTGGCCATGGCCAGTTTCCTGAGTGCTGCAGGAGCTTCTCAAAGATTGAAGGGACTCCTGGGACAGGAAGTAAGTTTGAATGTATGTATGTATGTGTGTGTGTGTGTATATATATATATATATATATATATATATATATATATATATATATATATATATATATATATATATTTTCTTTTTTTTTTTCTTTTCATACTATTCGCCATTTCCCACGTTAGCGAGGTAGCGTTAAGAACAGAGGACTGGGCCTTTGAGGGAATATCGTCACCTGGCCCACTTCTCTGTTCCTTCTTTTGGAAAATAAAAAAAAAAAAAAACGAGAGGGGGAGGATTTCCAGCCCCCGCTCCCTCCCCTTTTAGTCGCCTTCTACGACACGCAGGGAGTACGTGGGAAGTATTCTTTCTCCCCTATCCCCAGGGATAATATATATATATATATATATATATATATATATATATATATATATATATATATATATATATATATATATATATATATATATATATATATGTTGGTGGGTTGGGCCATTCTTTCATCTGTTTACTTGCGCTACCTCTCCCAGGCCAATGTGGGAGACAGCGTCAAAGTATAATAGAAAAATATAAATAATAATAAAGAAGGAACAGAGAAGGGGGCCAGGTGAGGATATTCCCTCAAAGGCCCAGTCCTCTGCTCTTAACGCTGCCTCGCTATCGCGGGAAATGGCGAATAGTATGAAAGAAAAGAAAATATTATTATTTATATTTTTCTATTATACTTTGACGCTGTCTCCCACATTGGCCTGGGAGAGGTAGCGCAAGTAAACAGATGAAAGAATGGCCCAACCCACCCACATACCCATGTATATACATAAACCCCCACACACGCACATGTACATACCTATACATTTCAACATATACATACATATACATACACAGACATATACATATATACACATGTACACATCCATACATGCTGCAGTCATCCAATCCTGCCGCCACCCTGCCACACATGAAATGATATCCTCCTCCCCCTGCGTGCATGCGAGGTAGCACCAGGAAATGACAACAAAGGCCACATTCGTTCACACTCAGTCTCTAGCTGTCATGTTTAATACACCGAAACCACAGCTCCCTTTCCACATCCAGGCCCCACAAAACTTTCCATGGTTTACCCGAGACACTTCACATGCCTTGGTTCAATCCATTGACAGCACGTCAACCCAAGTATACCACATCGTTCCAGTTCACTTTATTCCTTGCACGCCTTTCACCCTCCTATATGTTCAAGCCCCGATTGCTCAAAATCTTTTTCAGTCCATCCTTCCACCTCCAATTTGGTCTCCCACTTCACCTCTTTCCCTCCACCTGACACATATATCCTCTTTGTCAATCTTTCCTTGCTCATTCTCTCCATGTGACCAAACCATTTCAATACACCCTCTTCTGCTCTCAACCACTCTCTTTTTTACCACACATCTCTCTTACCCTTTCATTACTTACTCGATCAAACCACCTCGCACCACATATTGTCCTCAAACATCTCATTTCCAACACATCCACCCTCCTCCGCACAACCCTATCTATCACCCATGCCTCAACCATATAACACTGTTGGAACCACTATTCCTTCAGACATACCCATTTTTGCTCTCTGAGATAACGCTCTCGCCATCCATACCTTCTTCAATGCTCCCAGAACCTTTGCCCCCCTCCCCCACCTGTGACTCACTTCCGCTTACATCATTCCATCCACTGCCAAATCCACTCCCAGATATCTAAAACACTTCACTTCCTCCAGTTTTTCTCCATTCAATCTTACCTCCCAGTTGACTTGTCCCTAAACCCTACTTAACCTAATAATCTTGCTTTTATTCACATTTACTCTCATATTTCTTCTTTCACACACTTTATCAAACTCATTCACCAACTTCTGCAATTTCTCACTGTAATCAGCCACCAGCGTTGTATCATCAGTGAACAAGTGACTCACTTCCCAAACCCTCTCATCCGCAACAGACTGCATACTTGTGTGTGTGTGTCTGTGTGTTTACCTAACTCATACATGACATTCCTTTAAAGAATTTTGTAAAGAACTATGTGAGGGGTAAGCAGTAAAAACACTGATCAGAGAGACTGAAGAGAGTCAGTTAGCAGAAGTGTGGTGAATGATAAAAAAAAAAAAAAGTGAAAGATTGAGTTTTTAAGTGGTATTGGCATTCAGAGACAGTACATGAAAGACTGCTTATAGGTTCAACAAGAAACTAGGGAGTGAGGTACACAAGAGACTGAAAGTAATATCAAAAGCCAGAGGGTGTACTTGAGAGAATTGCATGCATAAATGATTTGGTATATGTATTGAGTGATCCTGGTGTTCAGAAGAAACTCTGGAATAACCTTCCTTGTTGTAAAGATAATGCAAAAATCATCTCAAAACTTTTCACTGCATTAAAAAGCTATCATTACACCTGCAGATCGCAGGCGATATCGTGAAAGCTACATCTACGGTGACAGGTATGGAGAGGTAGGAGTTGTCACTGACACTTTAGGAGGTCTACGAGGTTATTTAGCCAAGACTTCAGCAGATCAGCGAGTTTCAGTTATCTCTAACACTTCATCCAATACTACATCTGGCATTGTCTCTGATCGTGTCCTGTCACTCGATGGGAGTGAGGGTAAGTACTGTTAATGAAACAGTTTTTGGTGAGGATAAAATTTTCCTAAGTACAGTTGAGGTACAAGTTTTCATTAAATGAATAATAGTACATTTCCTTTAGATGGCTAATGAGTTGTCGCTATGTCAGAAGGTCTGTATCTTGCAGATATAAAGGAATCATTATAATATATACAAATAAAGTTGATTGTTACAAATTGGCATTAGTAAAGTAAACGCTTCAAAACTTTTGATTAATGAGCATTACCTATAACTTGCAAAATTGTCATATTTCAAAAGACTGGATGTATTGTAAAATCATAAGTTCAAGAATATGGAAATGTGCAGGCAGATAACTATGAGGTCGTTCTCTTTAAGAAAAAGGAGTCACAGTGTAAATATGATAAGATGTAGAAAAGAAGCAAATAATACAATAGTTACAGAATGTGGTTAGGATAGACACTGAAATAGAAGCTAACTTTTAGTACATATTTTAGTCATGAAGCTGTAATAATATAAGATAAAAAAAGATGAGAGTGATATCGAAGCCAACTTTCAGTATAAATTTTAGTAGCGATGAAGCTGTAATATTAAAAAAAAAGAGAGAGAGTACTATCTGGTGCTGAAATAACCCCTTTAATATATGCCAATGAGATGTGAACTTCAACACCTGAATGGTTTGAGTTTAAGTGGTCAATATGGATTGCCTTCAATGTGGATGTTAAGACCAGATGAGTGTAATGAAGTTAAAGAGGAATAAAAAAAAGGTGAAACACTGAAGTAATATGGGCATATGGATAATCAATGTTGAGAATGATTTTTATTTGAATGAAACAAGTAGGAATGTATGTAGAGAAGGTAAATATAGAGAAGGTGGAAATGTAGAATTGGGAAATACCTTTTAGAGAGAATTGTCTGAAAGGAGGATTATTCAGATTTGTCTTAACATGGTGGTGTTTATAGCAAGAAAAAGAGTACATGATTGTGAAATTTTTCCCCTCCAGTTATTGCAAGGTGCCCGGTCATGTAGTCTTTCTAAACCAGATTAGCTTCTGTACACCTTTAAGATTCAAAGACTCAACAAGATACTCAGAACATACACAAGCAGGCAGCATCACTTTTGGCAAAATTGTATTATTGTCAGTAGAAGAAAGGAGTTCAGTATTGTTTAAGCACTTCTCACTCCAGCAAGCCCATCATTTCCTTGCTGCTCACTGCCTTGGATCTGTTGGCATCCCATAAAAGTGGTCCTTAGGTAAAACATAAAAAAATATTCAGGTGTTACGCTGCCTGCATGTTGTCACTGCAAGTGAGAAGCCACCATTGGTGAGGATGTGTTATCATCATTGGATGAAAAGACAGTTCTTATCAAGGACATTCTCTAAAGAAGCCCATCATTTCATTGCTCCTGATTAGAACACAGCCTCGAAGCTGAAAAAAACCCATATAAGAAGGATCTTGGGTTTGTATATTAAATGAACCAAACTAGGGCATATGAAGCAACCAAGGGAAACCATGGAAAGGTTTATGGAGCCTCGTTGTGGATAGGGGGCTGTGGTTTTGGCATATTACATGTGACAGAGAATAGATATGAGTGAAAGAGGTCTTCTCTTCATCTGTTCCTGGCCATTACCATGATAATGCGAGACACAGCAAATATACATATATACATTAACATATACATACATATACATACACATACTCAGACATATACATATACACACATGTGCATAATCATTCTTGCTGGCCTTCATCCATTCCTGTCACTACACTGCCCCACAGGAAACAGCACTGCTACCTCCTGCTTCAGCAAGGTAGTGCCTGGAAAAGCAGACAAAAAAAGGCCACATTTGCTTACACTCAGTCTTTAGCTGTCATGTGTAGTGCATATGAAAGCGTGCTTCAATAGAACATACAAACCTCCAACAGCCATGTTCGAACCCGGGACCCCTGCACGACAGGCGGGAGCACTATATATATATATATATATATATATATATATATATATATATATATCCTGATGATACAGCGCTGGTGGCTGATTCATGTGAGAAACTGCAGAAGCTAGTGACTGAGTTTGGTAAAGTGTGTGAAAGAAGAAAGTTAAGAGTAAATGTGAATAAGAGCAAGGTTATTAGGTACAGTAGGGTTGAGGGTCAAGTCAATTGGGAGGTAAGTTTGAATGGAGAAAAACTGGAGGAAGTAAAGTGTTTTAGATATCTGGGAGTGGATCTGGCAGCTTATGGAACCATGGAAGCGGAAGTGGATCATAGGGTGGGGGAGGGGGCGAAAATCCTGGGAGCCTTGAAGAATGTGTGGAAGTCGAGAATATTATCTCGTAAAGCAAAAATGGGTATGTTTGAAGGAATAGTGGTTCCAACAAAGTTGTATGGTTGCGAGGCGTGGGCTATGGATAGAGTTGTGCGCAGGAGGATGGATGTGCCGGAAATGAGATGTTTGAGGACAATGTGTGGTGTGAGGTGGTTTGATCGAGTAAGTAACGTAAGGGTAAGAGAGATGTGTGGAAATAAAAAGAGCGTGGTTGAGAAAGCAGAAGAGGGTGTTTTGAAATAGTTTGGGCACATGGAGATAATGAGTGAGGAAAGATTGACCAAGAGGATATATGTGTCGGAGGTGGAGGGAACGAGGAGAAGTGGGAGACCAAATTGGAGGTGGAAAGATGGAGTGAAAAAGATTTTGTGTGATCGGGGCCTGAACATGCAGGAGGGTGAAAGGAGGGCAAGGAATAGAGTGAATTGGATCGATGTGGTATACCGGGGTTGACATGCTGTCAGTGGATTGAATCAGGGCATGTGAAGCGTCTGGGGTAAACCATGGAAAGCTGTGTAGGTATGTATATTTGCGTGTGTGGACGTATGTATATACATGTGTATGGGGGGGGGTTGGGCCATTTCTTTCGTCTGTTTCCTTGCGCTACCTCGCAAACGCGGGAGACAGCGACTAAGTATAATAAATAAATAAATAAAATAAACAATATATATATATATATATATATATATATATATATTTTGCTTTGTTGCTGTCTCCCGCTTTTGTGAGGTAGCGCAAGGAAACAGACGAAAGAAATGGCCCAACCCACCCCCATACACAATGTATATACATACACGTCCACACACGCAAATATACATACCTATACATCTCAATGTACACATATATATACACACACAGACACACACATATATACCCATGCACACAATTCACACTGTCTACCTTTATTAATTCCCATCGCCACCTTGCCACACATGGAATACCATCCCCCTCCCCCCTCATGTGTGCGAGGTAGCACTAGGAAAAGACAACAAAGGCCCCTCTCATTCACACTCAGTCTCTAGCTGTCATGCAATAATGCCCAAAACCACAGCTCCCTTTCCACATCCAGGCCCCACACAACTTTCCATGGTTTACCCCAGACGCTTCACATGCCCTGATTTAATCCACTGACAGCACGTCAACCCCGGTATACCACATCGATCCAATTCACTCTATTCCTTGCCCGCCTTTCACCCTCCTGCATGTTCAGGCCCCGATCACACAAAATCTTTTTCACTCCATCTTTCCACCTCCAATTTGGTCTCCCACTTCTCCTCATTCCCTCCACCTCCGACACATATATCCTCTTGGTCAATCTTTCCTCACTCATTCTCTCCATATATATATATATATATATATATATATATATATTTTATTTTATTTATTATACTTTGTCGCTGTCTCCCGCGTTTGCGAGGTAGCGCAAGGAAACAGACGAAAGAAATGGCCCAACCCCCCCCCCCCCATACACATGTATATACACACGTCCACACACGCAAATATACATACCTACACAGCTTTCCATGGTTTACCCCAGACGCTTCACATGCCTTGATTCAATCCACTGACAGCACGTCAACCCCGGTATACCACATCGCTCCAATTCACTCTATTCCTTGCCCTCCTTTCACCCTCCTGCATGTTCAGGCCCCGATCACACAAAATCTTTTTCACTCCATCTTTCCACCTCCAATTTGGTCTCCCTCTTCTCCTTGTTCCCTCCACCTCCGACACATATATCCTCTTGGTCAATCTTTCCTCACTCATTCTCTCCATGTGCCCAAACCACTTCAAAACACCCTCTTCTGCTCTCTCAACCACGCTCTTTTTATTTCCACACATCTCTCTTACCCTTACGTTACTCACTCGATCAAACCACCTCACACCACACATTGTCCTCAAACATCTCATTTCCAGCACATCCATCCTCCTGCGCACAACTCTATCCATAGCCCATGCCTCGCAACCATACAACATTGTTGGAACCACTATTCCTTCAAACATACCCATTTTTGCTTTCCGAGATAATGTTCTCGACTTCCACACATTCTTCCAGGCCCCCAGAATTTTCGCCCCCTCCCCCACCTTATGATCCACTTCCGCTTCCATGGTTCCATCCGCTGCCAGATCCACTCCCAGATATCTAAAACACTTCACTTCCTCCAGTTTTTCTCCATTCAAACTCACCTCCCAATTGACTTGACCCTCAACCCTACTGTACCTAATAACCTTGCTCTTATTCACATTTACTCTTAACTTTCTTCTTCTACACACTTTACCAAACTCAGTCACCAGCTTCTGCAGTTTCTCACATGAATCAGTCACCAGCGCTGTATCATCAGCGAACAACAACTGACTCACTTCCCAAGCTCTCTCATCCCCAACAGACTTCATACTTGCCCCTCTCTCCAAAACTCTTGCATTCACCTCCCTAACAACCCCATCCATAAACAAATTAAACAACCATGGAGACATCACACACCCCTGCCGCAAACCTACATTCACTGAGAACCAATCACTTTCCTCTCTTACACGTACACATGCCTTACATCCTCGATAAAAACTTTTCACTGCTTCTAACAACTTTCCTCCCACACCATATATTCTTAATACCTTCCACAGAGCATCTCTATCAACTCTATCATATGCCTTCTCCAGATCCATAAATGCTACATACAAATCCATTTGCTTTTCTAAGTATTTCTCACATACATTCTTCAAAGCAAACACCTGATCCACACATCCTCTACCACTTCTGAAACCACACTGCTCTTCCCCAATCTGATGCTCTGTACATGCCTTCACCCTCTCAATCAATACCCTCCCATATAATTTACCAGGAATACTCAACAAACTTATACCTCTGTAATTTGAGCACTCACTCTTATCCCCTTTGCCTTTGTACAATGGCACTATGCACGCATTCCGCCAATCCTCAGGCACCTCACCATGAGTCATACATACATTAAATAACCTTACCAACCAGTCAACAATACAGTCACCCCCTTTTTTAATAAATTCCACTGCAATACCATCCAAACCTGCTGCCTTGCCGGCTTTCATCTTCCGCAAAGCTTTCACTACCTCTTCTCTGTTTACCAAATCATTTTCCCTAACCCTCTCACTTTGCACACCACCTCGACCAAAACACCCTATATCTGCCACTCTATCATCAAACACATTCAACAAACCTTCAAAATACTCACTCCATCTCCTTCTCACATCACCACTACTTGTTATCACCTCCCCATTTGCGCCCTTCACTGAAGTTCCCATTTGCTCCCTTGTCTTACACACTTTATTTACCTCCTTCCAGAACATCTTTTTATTCTCCCTAAAATTTAATGATACTCTCTCACCCCAACTCTCATTTGCCCTTTTTTTCACCTCTTGCACCTTTCTCTTGACCTCCTGTCTCTTTCTTTTATACATCTCCCACTCAATTGCATTTTTTCCCTGCAGAAATTGTCCAAATGCCTCTCTCTTCTCTTTCACTAATACTCTTACTTCTTCATCCCACCACTCACTACCCTTTCTAATCAACCCACCTCCCACACTTCTCATGCCACAAGCATCTTTTGCGCAATCCATCACTGATTCCCTAAATACATCCCATTCCTCCCCCACTCCCCTTACTTCCATTGTTCTCACCTTTTTCCATTCTGTACTCAGTCTCTCCTGGTACTTCCTCACACAGGTCTCCTTCCCAAGCTCACTTACTCTCACCACCCTCTTCACCCCAACATTCACTCTTCTTTTCTGAAAACCCATACAAATCTTCACCTTAGCCTCCACAAGATAATGATCAGACATCCCTCCAGTTGCACCCCTCAGCACATTAACATCCAAAAGTCTCTCTTTCGCATATATATTGTACAAAGGCAAAGGGGATAAAGGTGAGTGTTCAAACTACAGAGGCATAAGTTTGTTGAGTATTCATAGGAAATTATATGGGAGGGTATTGATTGAGAGGGTGAAGGTATGTACAGAACATCAGAGTGGGGAAGAGCAATGTTGTTTCAGAAGTGGTAGAGGATGTGTGGATTAGGTGTATGCTTTGAAGAATGTGTGAGAAATACTTAGAAAAACAGATGGATTTGTATGAAGCATTTATGGATCTGGAGAAGGCATATGATAGGGTTGAGATGCTTTGTGGAAGGTCTTGAGAGTATATGGTGTGGGAGGTAAGTTGCTAGAAGCAGAGAAAAGTTTTTACCAACAATGTAAGGAATGTGTTTGAGTAGGAAGACAGGAGAGTGATTGGTTCCCAGTGAATGTCGGTCTACGGCAGGGGTGTGTGACGTCCCCATGGTTGTCTAATTCATGGATGCAAGAGTTTTGGAGAAAGTATGCAGTCTGTTGGGGATGAGAGGGCCTGGAAAAAGTCATTTGTTGTTCACTGATGATACAGCTCTGGTGGCTGATTCGAGTGAGAAACTGCAGAAGCTGGTGAGAGTTTGGAAAAGTGGGTGAAAGGAGAAAGTTGAGAGTGAATGTGAATAACAGCAAGGTTATTAGGTACAGTAGGGTTGAGGGTCAAGGGTAGGGGAGAAAGAATTCTACCTCTACATCCACTGCATGATGCAGAAGGTGACTAAAAGTAGCGGGAGCAGGGGGACTGGAAATCCTTCCCTCCAGTTTTTAGCTTTCCAAAAGAAGGAGCAAAGAAAGATTGTGGTTCAGATCACTCACTGGTTTGTGAATGTGGCTAAAGAGGAGAGGTAAGAGTGGGAGAACACTATTGCTAAGACATTACTTTTCCACAGATGACTGACGCAAATAAATCTTTGTACAGTGAACGCTTATTACAAGGCATTAAACTAACCAGAAAGCCTTTGAACCCAGAATTTTCCAGATCTTCCTGTACTAATGGTTTTACTTTTACCTGGCAAGTTCTAGCTTGCACCCATTGCTTTTAGAAAGTTCTTCCCTTAACAAGAAAGTTGTAGCCCAGTTAAAGACTAGCAAAATCCAAACTTGGTAGAAAGACACCTCTGGATGAATGTTTCAAACTAAACAAATTAAGGGTGTACAAGTTTCAGGTCCAGTGCTGTTTGATTGACACAGTGTCTTTCCACCATTCTCTTGTTTTAAACTATTAATATAGGTACTTACAGAAATAAAGTATTAAATTTTTTTAGTGGAATCTCTAGGGGAATTGCTTATTCAATCAGGATATTCTCATACCAAGCACTGCCTAGGTTTGACAGATGCCAGATAATGATGCCTTTACCTGGGAAAAGATTAAAATTCTAGGGAAATATTTTAATGTTTACAACATTCATTGCAATTTTTTTTAGCACTAAGCATAATATATACATGAAATGGCAAACTTAATCAAAGTAATGCATGTTTTGACCACTAGATGATCTTGACTCTGAGATTACAATCAACACACCCCCTGCTGCGAGTATTGAGAGTGGAGTAGAGTCTCTAACCAGATCTCTATCACGACTAGACTCCTCATCCAGCAGCACTCATGCTCATACTCCAGACTTTGGTAAGCACAGAGGCTTCCTTACCATACCTTTGGAACTACTGAATTCCTTGCTCGTAACCATACTTATTAATGTTGTTTTCACTTAGTTCTTTTTATGGTGCCACAGCAAAGTAAGGAATGATGCCCTGTATCTATAAAGTACAAAGTTAATGACTGCAGAAATTACATATCTTTCATTTATCATAGGAATATACATCATAGAACGGGTTGGCTACAAAATATGATATACGAAATTCTTTATTGTTTGAATGCCTAGATGGTTCTCACTACATTCATTAAAAATCACTGAATTGTATGAAATTTTTCCAAATTGTGATTCTAACATAAGCTGACTGGAAAAGCTATTTCAGCTAACAGCTTTGAAAGTAACGTCTGACTATTTCTTAGTTTCTGGGAAATTTTAACTTTTGTGCAGTGTATGATTCTATTTTGAGCACAGTGTGAGTTTAAAGAATTTCCTTAACTCACAAAGTGGGAATTTAATTTTTCTTGTGACATGACTAAATAAGTATTTTAGTGTTTCACACAAACCCTATTTTCTTCAAATCATTTAATGTTTCTGTTAGCAAAGATATATTGATTTAGAAAGTCTGGGTTTCCGTTATAGCCCAAGCATTAATTTTTGTAAGGTTTCATTAATATTACCACACTAGCTAGCATGTAAAAGTAATGTCATCTTTATGAACCTATTCAGACATTAGATGAGAGTCAATTTTGTTATGTGTATGTCTAACTTTTAATTGGTAAGAGCTGCTGACACCATACTGAAGTTATCATTCACCTCACATCACTGAATATCTTAGTTGTATCTACGTAAAACACTTGCAGCTGCATGACATCTTCCCATTAAGGTTTTCTAGTCTAACTGATGCCACCGGCCTCCTAAATTTATAATTTATTCATTTTCTTCAAAAGTTTACGTCATATATGTTGTAAAAAAGTAAGCACAGATCACACAGAAGAGTGTACCATGCAGTAATCCTTAACTCTTAAACAACTGGTGACTTGAAAAAGTTTTATCGCAATATAGGCAAAAAACAAGGTTTTCAAATTTTCTGTTTCCCCAGAAAAAAATGAAATGAATACACATAATAGAAGAGGGTATAAAAAAGTGAACTGAAGTACCTTATACTGCCAAGGAATAACATAAGTTAACGTGCAGATCCCCTCAGGGAGTGGTCAAGAAATGAAGTAGGATTTTGGAGGGTATGAATCACTCATATTATCTGTTTCACATTACAAGAAAGAATGAAATACTCTCAAAAGTAAATGGTATGTACAAAAAAGTGAGCCAATATATTTTATATCTTTATGATATACAGCTATAGTTCCCCAGCAGAGTGGTGAAGGAAAGGTTTTAGAGTGTGTGCATCATTCAAATCTTGTGTTTCCCACTGCAAAAGAAGGAAAAGAGAAGGGGGCTAAGTGAGGATATTCCCTCTAAGGCTCAGTCCTCTGTTCTTAATGCTACCTCGCTAATGCGGGAAATGTTGAATATGTATGAATATATATATATATATATATATATATCCCTGGGGATAGGGGAGAAAGAATACTTCCCACGTATTCCCTGCGTGTCGTAGAAGGCGACTAAAAGGGGAGGGAGCGGGGGGCTGGAAATCCTCCCCTCTTGTTTTTTTTTTTTTTTAATTTTCCAAAAGAAGGAACAGAGAAGGGGGCCAGGTGAGGATATTCCCTCAGAGGCCCAGTCCTCTGTTCTTAACGCTACCTTGCTAATGCGGGAAATGGCGAATAGTTTGAAAAAAAAAAATATATTTATATATATATTCATAAATATATATATATATATATATATATATATATATATATATATATATATATATATATATATATATATATATATATTTATATATATATATATATATATATATATATATATTATCATTATTATTATAATTGATCACCATTTCCTGCATCAGTGAGGTAGCACCAGGAAACAGACAAAGAATGGCCCATCCACTCATATACACACAAATATATACATAAACACACCATTCATGAACATATACATACATATACATATCAACATACACACACATATACATACATATATGTACACACAGACATATACATATATACACATGTACTTATTCATACTTGCTGGCCTTCATCC
Organism: Panulirus ornatus; assembly: GCF_036320965.1. Classification (NCBI taxonomy): domain Eukaryota; kingdom Metazoa; phylum Arthropoda; class Malacostraca; order Decapoda; family Palinuridae; genus Panulirus; species Panulirus ornatus. Next base: position 17,832,406 of record NC_092250.1, read on the forward strand.
ATTCCTGGCGCTACCCTGCCCCACAGGAAACAGCATTGCTACTCCCCCTGATATAGCAAGGTAGTGCCAAGGGGGAAAAAAAAAAAGGCCACTTTCATCCACATTCAGTCTATCTGTCATGTGTAATGCATCCCTCAATCACTTGCACTCCTTCCTTGTAAGTACTGCCCAGATGCCTCACTTTTCTCTTTCACTATTAACTTACTTTCTCATCCCACCATTCACTACTCTCTCTAATCTACCCACCTCCCACATTTAGATTTAGCTACAAGGAGGGAGTGCAAGTGATTGGGAAATGTACAAGAGGAAGCAGTAGGTCAAGAGCAAAGTGCAGGGGCTGAAAAAGAGGGCAAAAGAGTTCAAGTGAGAGAGAACATTAGTATACTTCAGGGAGAATAACATAATAATGTTTTAAGAGCTGAATAGTGTGAAGAGAACAAAATAACAAATGAAGGCATGAATGAAGGGAGCAGAAAAATTAATAATCAAATCACAGAGGTATAAATTTGTTGAGTGTACCTGGTAAATTGCATTGAGAGAGTGGTGATTGAGAGAATGCTGGCATACACAAAGCATTGCACTTTCAGACTGGGGAGGAACAATATGGCTTCAGGAGCTGTGGAGAATGTGTGGATCAGGTGCTTGTTTTGAAAAATTTGTGTGAGAAATATTTACAGAAAGAGAAGGATTAGTATGTGGCATTTATGGATATGAAGAAAGGATATGATAGGGCTGGTAGGAATAATTTATGGAAGGTGATATGAATATATGGTGTGAAAGAAAAGCTACTAGAAACAATGAGGAGTTTTTTTCATGAGAGTGAGGCATGTGTGCAGGTAGGAGAGCTGAGTGAGTGTTCCAGGTGGAGGTGGGTCTATGGCAGGGATGTGTAATGTTACCAAGGCAGTTTAATCTGTTTATGGTTGGGGTGGTGAGGAAGGTGAATGCAAGGGTCTTGGAGATAGGAAGGGGTTTGAAGTCCGTTGGGATGGGGAGCCTGAAGGTGAGTTGCTTGCTGTTTTCTGATGACCTAGCTCTGGTGGCATACTCAAATTTGGGGGAATGTGTGAAAAGAAAAAGTTGAAAGTTAATGTAATTAAATGTAGGGTTTTAAGGCACAGCAGAGAAGAGATACAGGTTGGAGTGTGAGTTTGAATGGAGAGAACTTGGAGAAAGTGGAGTGTTTCAGACAGCAGATGGAACCATGGAAGTTGAAGTTAGCCATACGGTTGGTGTAGGAGCTAAGGTTCTGAGTGTACTGATGAGCATTTGGAAAGAGAGTTTACTGCCTGGGAGGGCAAAGATGGGAATGTCTGATGGTGTAGTCATCCCAGTGGTGTTGTGTTAATGCAAGGTATGGGCTTTACATTACAAAGTATGTTAAAGGATGGATGTTAGATATGTTAGGGTAAATAAGAGGTGTAGTAATGAGGAAAATATGGTCAAGAGAGGTGAAGTGGGTATGCTGAAATAATGTGGACTTATGAAAAAGATGAGTGAGAAGCTAAAATTTTGGGTAAGATCTGTAGTACATGCATCAATTTTTAATGCAGAAAAAGATATTATGGATAAACAATAGTAATCTATGTTTGTATAAGTTTAAATCCTCTCCTTAAAAAACTTAATTGGTAATACTGCAAAAAGTTAATGATATCAAATCAGTAGTGACATAATATGTATTAGAAAGTTTCATGCTATCCTTGTAGGGCAAGTAGAGTGCCTCAGTGTTTTTAGAATGTGTACCCAGTCTTTACTCTTAACTGATTGAAGAGTCTCTGTATTCTTTGATATGGTTATAAAAGGATATCTTTCTTTGAATTTGATTAAAAGATACAGTAATTATATAAGATTCTTCCTATTAATTATATGATCCAATAATTTTTCTTTTTCTCATTGCTATCCAGATGAACAGAACCTAACTTGTCCCTCCTTCACGCCACCAACTTCAACTCCACCATCTGGAGGGCGCTTAACTGGGTCTACAGGGGCTTGTGGAAGTGAAGCAGGTGGAGTGTCATTAGGTCGAGCAGGTAGTGTCCATTCCTCCTCATCACAGCAATCTGCCTCCACAGTTCGCTCTAGATATTCTATGGTCCCACACAGGCTTCCCCCAGAACTGACACTGGGTGCAGAGCTTGCAGACCTATCCTTAGCTCCTGATCTCCCACATCTTGCAGATTTACCAGGTATGGCTGCAGACAGGTCAGGACGGGGTGAAGATGAAGAAAGTGATCTTTGTGCAGGAATGTCACACACACAACATAATTGCTGTTCTACTTGCTGTGATGATGACAATGCATCAATTACTTCAACTGATGACCCTGAAGATGAGAATGATGAAGAGCACTGTAAATGTGGATCTTGTGCCATGTGTATCTTGCAGCAAGCCTCTGCAGGTTTCTTGCATCAAAAATTAGATAGTGAGAACTCGAGTGTAGCAGCACAACGAGGGGACACTGGGCCACACACATACCATGATTCCCTAGACTCAGCTAGTGCATCTGCTCATTTCTTTGGAAGTCCAACATTTGTAAGTGATGATGCCTCTGTGATGGTACAGCCAGACCTCGATGAGTCTGTCACTTCAACTTACAATTTTTCAGAGGAGGATTTTAGCCAGTTAGATAACAATGATGATTACGTAGAATTTTTCAAAGATGGCTTACGGTTCCCAGATCAGAGTAACACCCAGCTTGAACAAAGGGAAGCAGAAGAAGAGAGAACTGCTACTCCATCAGCCAGCGCCCATCGTGTTAGCCCACAAGGACTGGGTGCGCAAGGACTGGGAACACAGAGAGCTGGTGCTCAGGCAGTTGCATCCCCTTCAGAAGGTGGAACTTCTCCAATTGAATCAGATCAGCAGGATGAAGAACATCTAGATTACTCTGTTGAAAGTGCCCAAGCATCTTTGTTGGCATCATACTCACCTGCTTTAGCAATGTCCTTGGGATTATACCGACCTCGCACTTCAGTTTCATCAACTTTTGACACAGACAGTGACTATGTGCAAATTCCTGGAACTGAGGATCGTTTCTTAGCAATTCCTCCTGCTCCTGTTTCCATGTCAACCATAAAAACTATTACACCTGTTGCCATAGCTTCCTCCCGTGTTAACAGTGCATCACCTGATGACTCTTTGCCCAGGAGCAAGGATCCAAATTGTGACAGATTATCTCACACTGCACCAGATGCAGTAATTAGTGAAACAACAGTTGCTAATGCAAGTGAGGCACCTGCCAAATTTATAACTGCAAAGCCCAGAATCACTGTGCTTAAAGCTCACACTGAGTTAGCTGCTACTGCTGCTCCATCATTCACTTCAGTGCCTCTAAGTAGAGGAATAGTTCACACTTTACCACAAGTTCAGCCTCGGCCAAAAATAGATGCTATCCAATCTCTACAACGTGGTACTGCTCAACTGCCTGAAATGCGACCCTTGGGTCTTCCACCCCCTTATTCTCGAGATCATGGATCAAATAAAATCAAAGCATCTGGTACTCAAAATACTGTAGAGGTACCTGTAATTAGAAAAAATAATTACCTGGATGTCCGTGCTTCATCTAACATAAACAAACATAAGGCTCGTGTTCACCCAGAACAGCACCCCACTGTAACCCCAAGAAGTCTCTACCTCAGACATCAACAGAAAGCATTGCAGCAGCAGCAACTCAAACAACAGCAACAACTACAACAATTACAGCAGCGACTAAGCAGTGAGACTGTGTATCAGCCAGCTGCATATGCCCAAGTTGTAGGTGTACCACTACTGCCATCACCAACATATAGTGGTTATCACCAACAGCACCAACATACTCAGTCAGGTATCCAGCAGCCAATGTTCCAACAACATCAGCAACAACCCCAACAAAATTACCTTTATCAGCCATATATAAAGAATTTTTTCCAGAATCCACCTCCACCATCACCACACCATGGTTATGGTGTAGGTGCTGGCCCAGGAGGAAGTGGGTTTCAGGTTGCAGTTGAGGCACCATCTCCCACCTACCAGTGTGCTAGTGACCCTGGTACTTATCCTCCACAACAGCAGCAGTCTCTGGCTACAGTGTATACTAACCAAGTCAGCTTAAGCCAAATTGAACAATTCAAGGCCCAGTTGTACTCTGATGTGGATTATGTTATATATCCTATGAAGGACCCTGCACTAAGTCGACAGGAATACATGGATGCTAAAAAGGGACAGGTCATTGCTACCCAAGCTCAACAGCATGCTAGCAGCAGCAGCAGCAGTAGCAGCTTTGCTTATTTACCTCCACCCCCTCCATACCGCAGCCCAAAGATGTCACCTTTATATAGATCAACTCCCAATGTTGCAGCAGCATTAAGCAGCTGTGGTGGAAGTGGAAGTGGTAGTGGTGTAGTGACAAGTGGAGGAAGTGCCTCTGCATCAGTCCTGTCATCGTATCCATCATACCAGAGCCTCACCTCACACCAGCCTGGGTCATCTTCTGGCTATTCCTCCATGGCACGAGGACGCTACTTTTCTCAGCAATCACTGGCATCCTCATCACTGTCGTCAGCACCTTCTGGGTATTCTGCATCAACGCAGAGTCTTACTGGAAGCTATGAACCATACTCTGAAGTAATGCATCAGGCATCATCTATGCTTCGTGTTCGTTCTGATGAATCCATTCTTTCTTCATCATTAGCAGAATCAACCGATTCCCATGCATCAGCTGGCCACCCATTGCCTCCACCCCCACCTTACCGGCCCAAGGTGAGGACAACTCACAAGTACGTGGCTTCTCAGTGCTGTGCATGACCTGCTTGGCCTAAGATGTTAGTACAGTGAAGTTTTTAAATTATAAATTTCTGTAAAAATAAAATTTCAAATACTTGTTTTGACCAAATATAATGCACATCAATTAATTCCTTAAGATGAAGATAGCATTGTGCTGATGTCTTGGGCCACCATAACATAGCATACCAGTGATGACTGACTTTTGTGAGACATCATTTTTCTGCACGCATCCTCCTCTGTTCTGCTTGTAATCCTCTTATGTAGCTCACACTTTCAGATAGTGATTTGAAACAGTAGATTGTTTGGAGTTAACATAAAAATGACATAGTCTTGAATTTATAATATCATCCCATGCTTATTGATACATAGCTTTCAGCATATAGTACCTAACATGTCTGTGATGTGCATGTATTCTTCTTTGACATATCAAATGTAATGGAAGTTACTAAAGGGACCTATTCAATTGAAATGTGTTCTTGTATTACTGAAAACATGGTGAATTTTTTCTATTATCACCTAAATTGTCTGGGTCAAATAATAATTATGCTTTGAATTTCACATATGCTGTAAGACTGAAAATTCTTTGTTAAATTTACAGCTATACAATAAACAAACCTGTTAATGGACCTCATATCAAGTAAAGTTTTGCTGAAATTTAATTCCAAGAGATTTGACAAAACTTTTGTATTTCAGTGAATGTGAAAATTATAGGACAGCATTAAAAATTTGTGGTATAATCTATACTGTTGGGCAACACCATACAAGCAAGAAGCCTTAACCTGACAGCAACCACTCTTACGAGAATCCCAACAAATAACACTATATCAACTCTTTCTGATCTGTAAACTGAATCTCTTTAATTGACTGTGATGCAAAAACACCTGGCATGTCATCTCTTGACAGTGGACTAATTTTGAAGATTCTGGCAACACTGATAATATATATCTGTAAATTTCAGAAATATAACACTTACAATGTTTCCTTTTATTTTACAAATTGCAATACTTTGTTTTGTATTTTTCAGTAATATAACTAAGAAGCTAACTGAATCTCATGACTTGAGTTTGAAAGCTACACTATTGTAACTTATTTCATCCATAGAAAATATGCTGTCTAATCTCAAAATGTTTTAAATCATAATTATATGCTTGTTAAACACTGTTACATGTTAGTGTTGCTGAATTTTATGAATTAGAGCCATCTGCATGTTAAATCTTAGTGTTACACTATAGTGGTATAGAATAACAGAGCTTATTTACATTCTGATTAAAGAGCATTTATTGTTAAATATAAATTGTGAATCTTTTAAATTTGCTAGAAAAATGTATAGTACATATCTCTGATAAATACAGAGCAAATAATCCTTTGTAAGTATAGTAAAACCTTACTTCAGTGGATGTGAACCAGAAATTATATTAAGCAGACCTGGTTTGGAATAAAGTAAGTTTCCTTTCATATGTTGATAGTATAACAGATGAATACAGATAACATATCATTTGAAACTTATCCCGTGAAAAAAGAAGGCTTAATTCAGCCTTTTTCAACATATTCTGATTACTATCTAATTTTTTTTAATGTATTCTTTAATTTTTTCTCCTGTCTACGACATTTAGGTAAAGTTTACTTAACTATACTTTTGACATGACAGGTTTCCTCCTGTTCATTTTTACTTTTTAGTAATTCTCTTTCAAACCAATATAATTTTGCAGTGTACGAACAAGATCAGCACTGTGATAAGTAATAATTTATTTCCAGGAGACCTTGGACGGGACTGGGAGTGTTGTTGGGACCACCACGGGAGGTGCTGGGAGGGTTCGTTGCCGGAGGCCAGGGGGTCTCCTCAGCTTGCAGCAGTTGCGGGAGCGAAGCCAGCTCATGGATGTGCCACTCATCGCTGCCCTCTGTTCCGACACAACACTCATCTCGCATCCAAGCCGCACCCCTTCCACCGATTCCTCTGCAGCACCAGGCAGCAGTACCCCCCCACCTGCCCAGCCTGACTCCATTGGCTCGTCAAGCGCTCGCCCCTGGGACCTGGACACATTACAGGCATCCTCCAACATGACCAGTATTTCACCCCATTTACTGGGAGATGTACCTCATACAAAGACCAAGCGCAGGCAACGAGGTCTAAAAACAACACGCAGATACTCTCTCTCTGGTGTCTATACCACGAATCAGGTGCCTATCACACAAATAAAATCCAGATGTAGTAGTAAGACTTTCAGTGGTGTACATCATCACCCTACTAAGACTGGCCACCAGGTTCATGCCCCCAAGGATGCAAATGACTCACTCAAGACGAAAATCTCCCCTTAGATCAAGGTCTCTCCAGGATGCTGCTGCTTGTTGTCTGAAGCAACAGACTATTAATAATTCTGCATCTCCTTATTATTTGTGAAACGTGAGTTTCTCTCTTACCTCATATTTTGTATTTCTTGGATTCTGTTTGAATTCATTTTGTAGCACAGTAGCATAATGATCATTAATGAGTAACTGTATTACTTTTGGAGGATATTGCCATACGAAAATCAAGAATCAAATCTACAAGTGCTACTAATGCTTATTTTTTAAAAAGTTGACATGTATCACCAGCAAGAAATCTTTAATGCTAATTTAAATAAAGCACAATGGGATGTTATCTCCCTGTCTAGAAGATAAGTTGTGAAGATTTCCACAGTCATACAGTGGTAAATCTGGCATGAAGAGCGGCAAGTTCTTAGTCGCCTGTCACCATGATCTCTAGGACATTGGCTGGGCATCACTGGCCACTTTTATCATAACCAAATTAACAAAAGAAATTTTTTTTGTCACATGCTGATCACACACACACACACACACACACACACGTTATTGGCATTTGTAAACTTACAGTTAACAGTTTTATAGTCTCATTTAACCCCACCCCATCATTGCCAATTCCAAAGGTAGTAATGCTCTATGCTGAGTTTGGTTGCCTGTACAAATATACAAGTGTCGTCTGTTCAAGTGATATTACAATATAATGATGCAAGTTTGAAGTTTATCAGACCACAGAGTAATGATATTCTTAGAATTCAAATATCACACAGTGATGCAATTGTGATATATGTAATGACAGATTTTGTGTTGGTTTACTTGGTTTACTTATTTTAAAGAATAATGTCCGTTTGTTGGTTAAATTTTTCACTCAAGTGATGAAGAAGCTAGAGCATGATTCCCTCCATGGAATGGATCTCATGGTGGGAGGGTCTCAGTGGGCAGTTAATGACCAGGTAGTGCCCAACCATCTGTCCACACACACTGTCAACCACTGCCACCACTGCCAGTGTTCCAATTGGTGATACCATAGTACGGGCCCTTATTATTTATGGTTCTACAGATATTTTAGCTCTTTCTGTTAAATGCCTGTGGTCATGAAGTCATAATCTATAGGTTATTTTCAGTGTGTTTTATTTAATGGAAAATTTATTGCTGTTGAAATGGCTGAGAAGCACTTGTAGTTGCAAGAATGAAAACAACCGAGATTTCTATTTATAATTTCAACATGGCCATTAGTGCATTAGAGTACATTAAGAACTGTTCAGAGACTTGGTGTAAACCACTTAACACAAATAGGTGGTTGGCAGTGGGCGTAGTATTAATTTAATTTACCATAGGTTTAACATTTTACTTTAATTTACTGTGTGCACTGGGTATTATGCTCAGTATGTCTTTAAGAACTAATAATGCATCACTGCGCTCAGTTTTCCTAAGAGAACTAATACAGCATCACCACTTGTACTCATACTCAGGGTCGGGTATTGGAAGCATCTTTGTGATTTCCATCTTCATCTGTACACACTTCCGAGTTTGTCAAAATTAGTGCATAAGTTGAGCTGTTCATGTCTGTGTTGTCTAATATTTATTTATTGATTTCCTTTCCCTATAGTACAACTTGCAGCTGTAGTGATGACTCATGAATGTGTTCACAGTGGATCACAACAATTGACTGAAAATAAGATTGCAACCTACCATGCTGCTCCACTCATATGTATACTTGTTCCCATAATAACTGTTCAAAGTTTTTATCAGCAAAAGCAATTCTTACCTTATTTATATAACACATACATGGTCATTTTTTATTTTTCATGAAAAACAATTACTAAAACGTATAATGTCAAAGAACAGTATCACATCTGAAAAATTATTCTCATGTTTTAGAAACTATAATAAAAATATATTGTATTTGCTAATACTCTTAGGAAACTTAAAGTTTCTTTATTAAGTTATGAAATTCTCTCTAAAAAGAAATAGGGTTTTAGTAATGAATGCAACACTGGCTTGTCATACTAACTGGAGTTAGCACAGTGACATCAGAACCAGAGACAAACTCATAGGAATAGGGGTTCTTAGTCTACAAGGCTCATGCATATGAGTACATGAATCTCCTTGAATTCTCATAAATAGTCTTCAAACAAAAGGTTTACCATTATTCTTAATGTGATTTCCAGTAAAAATTGCATTAGAGTTTCTTAGGATTGTTATGGCATTCAAGGTTTCCATTAAGGTTCTGGCACTGCCATCAGTACCTCTCAGTCCCCCCATGTACCTGTGGTATAGTTGATTCACAGAAAGTAGAAATTATGTTTTTGGTAATTTTACAACTATTGAAGAATGAACTTTCTAGCGTATTTGATATCATCATTAGTGCAGTCACATCAAAAAAATTATATTCTGTAACAACTGAATGTTGGACAATTCACCAGAATCAGTCAGTAAATGTTTATTCATGGTGCTGTATGAGGATGCTTTAGATAAAGTGCAGTTTCTTTTTAATGAAAAATAATGGGTCTGCTGTATCTTGAAACTGGACCCAAGCAAAGTGTGCTGCAGCTGATCAAATGTCTTCATCTGCATTATAAAGATTTACTTCAATTATTAAGCATGCAAAAATAAGGTAAAATTTGAAAGACATAAACCTATAGAGAGTATCAACCCCACTGACCTGCTGATATACAGGAGGACATTATCAAACTTTGCACTGTTATCCACTAGCAAAATCATGCATGCAAGCAGAGGTCCTCCTGAACTCTAAGAGATTAGCTAGAATTGCATGACTATTGCTTTCCTAAAATTATTTACAAGTCTGTTTACCCATATACAACAATTAAATTCTGAAGACATACAAGTTCTCTGTTAGCTGTACATAATATAGGGTAATTTGCATCTTCAAACAAATCAATATTTCTCAAAGGTCATGAAGTATATTTAGTATGTACTGAATTCAGATCATTTAAATTTTCATAATCTATATCAGGGGTCCCAAACCATTTTCTATAGACAAGCAACTGTGAAATTTGAAGATAAGGCAGCAAGCACCAATGCATGCAGTCTTTCAGTCAACTCAAAATGTATATGAAATTCAAAAGCACAAGGAAAGGAGCAAGAATTATACTCTGATTATAGTGCATATAGTTAGAGAAAAGAGGACATTATATTTGCTAACAAACTAAACATTGGATTTCTTCCACCAGCTTGTCATAATCTGGAAATTAACATAAGGGAGCAGTTCACAAACAGTTGCTGAGATGGGATTCCAACAGCCTAACTTGTGCTTCACTTTATGCACGTCATATTTGAGAGTTTCACTAAGATAGGTTGATCCATGGTAAAATTTAGTCTTACGAGCAGCACTTCTGAGCAGTAAAAATGAAAGTTTTCATAATGTCCCTCTGAATGTTCACAATTTCCAACTCAAGTTCTTCCATTTCAGTGAAATAACTTCCCACTGGGAAGAACAGTGTTGAGAATATCAACTGTGTTAAATGGATTCACAAAAACTTCACTACTGGTTATATAACACCAGATTATTCTTGTCTTTCACAGAGTGCTTGTTGAAATGTTTCAAACTCGCCTCCAAAAGGCATGTTCACTGCACTCAAACACACATTTTCAACTATATTTTTCACGTTTTGGAAGTGAAAAAGTTATTTCTTGATTATGTGTGATATCCATATATCTACTGTGCATCTAAATGCATTGGTTGGACTGATCATTCAAACAATTTGTATTTTACCCTGAAGATCCAAAATCTTTATCACAGCAATGAGAAAGGCAAAATCCATTACCAAACTTTTTATTTAGCTGCACATAAGGCTTGTTTCTGGACTTAAAAAACTTTATCTCTTGCACTAGGTTTGGAAACCTTGCACACAATCTTATATTCAGCTCCAGAAAAGCTGTAGCCCTAACAGAGGTGATTGTTCAAAGTGCAACACTTAAGACACAAAGAAAAGTAAAAGGTTTTGTGTACACAGCTCCATGAATGATGATACAGTGTTAAGAAATGATTTCTGGGAAAGGGTCTTTCTTAAGAGTGGGCAATAAACTCATACTTGGTGTACCACTGCAAATTGCTAGCTTCTGCAGATGCATACTTTTCATAGTACAATCCTTGAATAATTGATGAAAAGCTTCACTTATTGTTCATCCATTCATTAGTGGCAGTATTTTCACTGCTTCTATTTAGCAGAGGAATCACTGATCACCATTGAATCCAAATTTTCCTCTAAAGAATGTCTACTATGTCCATGGACTATTCTAACTCCAATGAAAATCAGTTTTGATAATCTCTCAAATTAATGTAATCTTACATATTGTTGGAAATAGGGTCACTGTGTCATCACTTAATTATATTTTTTGATCAGTGACAAGTTATTAGTTTAACAAGAAAACAATTTTGTGGTCAAAAAGTTTTCTCATAATCTATGCAAAATTGGGGTTAGTTTAAAGGTGTATCTTGTCAAAAGAACTCTCTACTCCAAATATCACATTCTTTTATCAATTTCCCCCTCCCTCCCCCTTTTATTTGGGGGGAAAAGAACAATTTTAAAGTTCTATATGTTACTAGACTATTTTTCATCTCCATTACAAGCCTTGTGAAAAGCGACTGCTGGCAAATTTAGCTCTCATATCATTCATTCTCTTCCTAATTTCAAAAATAATCAAAGAATTAATAAAAATTTTCTTTACCTTTTTTGGAAGTGCTTCTCATCATATTTCTGTGGTATCACAACTGAAATGTCACAAGAAGAGTCACATATGCCCTTATCATAGGAAGGCTTGAATAAAATGCTTTGACAACTAAGATATGACTGTGAGACAGAGAAATAAAAATGCTGACACTTAAGTAGTGGAAGGGATCTACCTTATGTTTGGCAAACAAGCAATATTCTGTCACCTTTTATTATAATTTCCAACATTCATTCTTTGTTTTGGAATAAGCTTTCATCATTTTAGTTTTTGTTTCTTGGACTTAACTCTAAGAGTGAGACTAAATCTCGTAAGTCTGACAACAAGGCCTGCCTTGGTCCTACTCTCCATGTTCATAAATTATGAAAAATAATTTACAAAAAATATCTATTAATAAAAACTTGGTTGCAGACCCCTGATCCAGACAATACTAAACTCCCAAATGATCATTAAATGACATTCTTCAAAATTCTATAAATATATATCCACTATTGTGACGAAAAAACAGCAAACATGAATTTTATTCACATGAGTAGAATACCAGACTATTAAGAAGCCCAGATTACAATATTTATTTATTCATGCATTATTTGAGGTTGAACTGTTAGAAAAGGGGTGACTGTGTTGATTGGTTAGTCGCAACTTTTAATCTATGTATGGCTCAAATTATGGTGCCTGAAGACTGACAGAATGCCTTTATTGTGCCATTGTATAAAGGCAAGGGGAACAAAACAGAATGTTCAAATTACAGAGGTACAAGTCTGTTAAGTATAACTGGTAAGCTGTGTGGGAAAGTGATGACTGAGGGAGTTGGCATGCACAGAGTATCAGAATGTGGAGTAACAGTGTGGTTTCAGGAGTGTTAGAGGATGTGTGGACCAGATGTCTGCCTTGAATTTGAGGGAGATATACCTGGAGAAAGAAAAGGATTTACATGTGATATTCATGGATCTGGAAAGGTGGATAACTGGATTGCAAGGGATGCTTTGTGGAAGGTACTACAAATGTATGGTGTTGCAGGAAACCTTCTAGAATCAATAAGTTTTTACCAAGTAAGGCATATGTATGAGCAGAAAGGAAAGATAGCAGGTGGTTCCATGTGAAGGTGGGTCAGCATCAGAGATGTGTGATAGCACCATGAGTTTAATATATTTGTGCATAGGGGGTGAGAGAAGTACATGCAAGGGTTTTGGAGAAAGGGGAAGGTTTGCAGTCGAATGAGGGTGGGGGGTGCCTGGGAGGTTTGATGCTGTAAGCAGATGACAAAGCTTTGTTAGCAGACTCGAGTGAGGAACTGCAGAAGCTGGCATTTGAGTTTGGGAGAATGTGTGAAAGGAGGAAGTTGAGTTAATGTGAATAAAAGTAAGGTAATGAGGTTTAGTAGGGGAGAAAGACAGTTTGGTTTGAGTATGAGTTTGAATGGAGAAAATCCAGTAGCAGACTAGACTATATGTGCTAAAGTGAACTATAGGATGGGTAAGGAGCGAAGATTCTAGGTGCCGTGAGTATTATGTGGAAAGAGAGGTCACTAGTCTCAGAGGGCAAAGATTGGTATGTTTGATGATATAGTAGTCCTAAAAGTGCTGTAAGGATGCAAATCACAGGCCCTATATGCAAAAGTGTGGAAGAAGGCGAGGTGCTAGGAATAAAATGCCTGAAGACAAAATGTGGTGTGAGGAGGGCTCTCCAAGTAAGTGACACTATGTAAGATAGGTGTGGTGGTAAACAGAGTGCTTGAGAAATCTGAAGAGAGCGTGTTGAAGTGGGTATGTGAAGAGAGATTGACAGAAATTACATGCATCGAAAGTGGAGGGAACTTTGAGTAGGAAATTGTGGGTAAAAAAAGGAAGATGAAGTGAAAGACACTTTGATTTGTTGAGACTTGAACGCATATAAGGGTGTAATGCACATATGGGACAGAACAAATTGGAATGATGTGGTATGCATGGGGTGATATGCTGCCAGTGGGCTAAATCAGAGCGTATGAAGTGGCTGGGGAAATCATAGAAACGTTTGTGAGGCTTGGCTATGAATAAGAAAGCTCTAATTTTGGTGCATTATACATGGCAGCCAGACAGTAAATGTGAGCAAATGCCTTAGTTGTGTCTTCATCTTTTTCTGCCACGATTCTGCTGATTGGGAAATGAAAAACAGGTATGGTTTTCATTTTAATATTTTGTATTTCAGGTTTGCTATCATTTGGTAAAGAACATGTGCATGACTAGAGATAATTTCAGTGTATCGTTATCTCTTACAAGAAGGGTTAGTGACTGATCGAGAATTTAAACACTGTTTTTGAGTAAAATTATTTGCAATATGCTGCTACGACGTTCTTTTTAAAATGAAATTAGGGGAAATAAACTAAATCAGATGTAATGAAACATATTATAAGTTGTGATAGTCATAGTTAGACTGAATGTTTTTGGTTGCTCTAATGTAGGCATCATGACTTTCTTTGCAAGTTGCTCCATTATGCTTAGACTTACAGGAAGGAATTCACTACATAAAGAATGTTTTAACACTACTGTATTTATCTGAAGAAAAAAAAATCACATTTCAGGAATTGGTGGTAAATGATAATAAAGTTATGCAAAGTTTAGAAAATAACTCTTTTCAGAGGTGAAGGATTAGTAATTCATGCAAACGAAGTTGTGTAAAGTTTTTAAGTTTCAAGACAATTCTCATTGTAAACTACATGTAATAACATTTGCTTGCAATGGCTATTGTTAATATATACTTATGTCATGTTGCCTTCAGTATTGCTAGACCTTTCACTAAAAAAATAATGTCATCAAAATGTATCAAAGATGTGTTGGATTAGGTTAACATACTGATGGAATGTTTTCCCTCACTGTTCCTAGATATTTCACAGATAAGACACTTGTCTGTCCTACCAAAATATGTTAAAGAGGTGTTGGATTAAGATGAATTCATCAGTCTAAATGAAGCTGTCAATGCTAGATGAAGCACTGGCAAAAAAAAAAAAAATTTAATTTTCACTGAATATACAAGTACCATGACCCTTATTTTGCACTAAATAATCAAATACAATTAAATGCTTACATTGACATCTTGTACCTCTGCTACACCACGAAAATGTCAATACAGGTTGAGCATCCCTAATCCGAAATGCTTCGAAATCCGAAATGCTCTGAATTCCGAAAAAATTGAGTGGTGACTACCCTAAACATTATTTTTTTTCATTGTATAAATTGTATTTCATTTATATTTTTTTTTTCTGTTAAGTACTTATCCGTGAATAAGTGTAAGAAAATCATTGCTTATCAGTAGCATATAAAATCAGTGTCATGAATGAAAGTGATGCTAAACACCAACGTATTGTTTACAGGGGCAGCTGAGGTTGTGACACCTTAGCTTTTTGATGGTTCAGTGTTACACAAACTTTGCTTCATGTGCAAAATTATTAAAAATATTGTATAAATTACCCTCAGGTTATATGTATAAGGTGTAAATGAAACATGAATGGCTTTTGTATTTATACTTGGATCCCATCCCCAAGATACCTCATGTATATGCAAATGTTCCAAAATCTGAAACACTTTTGGTCTCAGACATCTCGGATATGGGATACTCAACCTGTATACAAAACTGCCAATATTCAAACATATATTATAACATTTTGGTCTTGATTCATTGTATAGTCACCGAATTTCAAACTCCATACTGTTCTTCCTCCACTGCATTATGATGATACTGTTATTTTAAGTCAGGCTGATAAAGTTCACTCCCTGAATTTCAGAATTTGGCGAAGGCAAATCTTCAATTATGATCCATGTTTAGTTGCAGTGCTGCATTCACTGTCATATGTGAGAATTTCAATGATTCAAGCATTATCCTGATTCTAGATTAGGTCATTCAAATATAGAGAAACTTACATGAACAGCTTGCAATGTGAACTGGTGAATATAGAGACTGACTGGACTGTAAGTATTGAATGTTTTGAAATAATTTGTATGCATGGAGTAAATGCGTATCATTTAATTTTAGACTTTTTAGCACTATACTGACATGTTTCAGTTGCAAAGGGCATTTGATTCTAAGTGTAAGAAGAATGCTAAATGGCATATCTTGATATAGAAATACTTTAGTTTTAAAAATATTTTTGGTTACAACATGTAATTATATTTTAATCTGTTATTTGTGATGCAAAGAAAATATTTTAATTTGAAATATCTTGGATTAAGGTTTATCTGTTTTAAGTATGGAGTTACTGGATTTATTTTGTAGTATAAGATATGGGATATGAATTAGTTATGGTGGCAAGATTGCTGAACTGAATTTGAATGTTAGCAGCAAACCACTGATATAAAATAACTATCAGCAGCAATTGAAATACAATTCCCCAGCCACTAAATACTAGCAAGAACAGCTCTTCCAATAATTATTCAAAACACACCCTACGTTCAGTTAAGCTCACATGTCTGAATGAATGAATGAGTGTGTGACAGTTATCAATGGGTCTCATGAGTAAAGCCTTGTCCCATCAGTAGTTAAACAAATACAGAAAAATGACCATAAGAGGCTCAAGGGTTTGCAGTACTATTATATTTACAAAAATTTTAAGGAACTTTTAACCAAGATTTGAAAGGGATGCCTTTTCAACCATGGTGTTAATATGTCAAGTTACATATTATACAATTATTATTATTACTGGGTAGCTCATCACAGCGGTAGGGTTGTGTGCATATAAAATCTACAAGTTTCATATTCAACTACACAGGCTTACAGGTAAAGTTTGTAAGCGTTTATTTGTTGTATATGCTCATGCCTAATTTTTTTTTTTTTTAAATCAGTGACCTTACTGGAGAGGCTGCCACTCCCTTTCCTTCAAAAAAATAGTGAAAATTAATATAGGATGTTATCTTTTAGTTCCTGTACTATTGTTCTATTAACTAAAGGTTCAGTTCATATACCTATATAAATCATGTAAAAAAATAAGAATCTCGGTGAAAAAATATTGCTGTCTCTGTAATCTTCCGCTGTGCTTTTCCACACTTCTTAAGATATTATGTGCTAAAACTTGTATTAATGCAAATCCAGACCTCCATTTCATTTCACAGAACCAACCTTCCAACCATGTAAGGTTTCCTTTGGTAAAGTCTTGAGGTATAATGTGAAATATGCAAGAAACATAGATAGCATCAGAACCACCCATAACATTGTGCATTACTTATATATAAAAGGGTAAGAGAGAGGTTTAGTAATAAGAATAATATGGTTAAAAAAGCTAAGAGTGTGCTAAAATGGTTCCAACATATGGAGAGAATGAGTAAGAAGAGATTGACAAAAAGGATACATGTGTCACAACTGGAGGAGATATGGAAAAACGGGAGAGCAACCTGGAGGTGGAAGGATGGAATGGAAAAGATTTTGAGTTTGGGGGCTGAACAGACAGGAGGGTGAAAAGCAACCAAATGATAAAATGAACTG
Source organism: Panulirus ornatus (assembly GCF_036320965.1). Classification (NCBI taxonomy): domain Eukaryota; kingdom Metazoa; phylum Arthropoda; class Malacostraca; order Decapoda; family Palinuridae; genus Panulirus; species Panulirus ornatus. Next base: position 17,849,609 of record NC_092250.1, read on the forward strand.
GAGTGATGTGGAAAACAGGGGAAGATTTGCTGTCAAATGAGAAGAAGGGCATGTGAAGCAGTGAGGGGAAAACAATAGAAAGGTAGCAAATGGAACCATGGGAGCTGAGGAGAGACTTACGATTGGTGAGGGGAAATAGGTCCTAGCAACACTGAGGAAAGAGAGGTCACAATCTGGGCGTAGGTATGCATAAGGGGTTGTGGTTTTGGGGTATTAAACATGACAACTAGAGAATGTATGTGAGCAAATGTGACCTTTCTTTGTCTGTTCCTGACACTACCTTGCCTTGCTAATGCAGGAAACAGCAAACGTGTGTATATATATATATATATATATATATATATATATATATATATATATACATATATCACTATTATATAAAATATTTAATCACTGTTTCCCACATCATCGAGGCAGCGCAAGGAAACAGAAAAAGAATGACCCAATCACTCCTATACACATATATATGCATAAATGCCCATACACGCACATATACATACATATACACTTCAACGTGTACATACATATACATACACAGACATATACATATATAAACATGTACATATTCATACTTGCTGCCTTCATCCATTCCTGTCGCCACCCCATCACACAGGAAACACACACACACACACCATGACTGAGGAGAAAGAATACTTCATTCATATTCCCTACATGTTGTAGAAGGCCACTAAAAGGGGTTCGAGCAAGGGGCTGGAAGTCCTCCCCTCCCATTTTACTTTTCAAAAGAAGGAACAGAGAAGGGGGCCGAGTGAGGATGTTCCCTCTGAGGCTCAGTCCTCTGTTCTTAACACTACCTCACTAACACGGGAAATGGCGAATATGTATGAAAAAAATTTATAAATATATATATTCCTATGAGTCCACTGGGAAAATGAAACACGATAAGTTCCCAAGTGCACTTTCATGTAATAATCACATCATCAGGGGAGACACAAGAGAAAAATATAAGTCAGTTGATATACATCGAAGAGACGAAGCTAGGACGCCATTTGGTAAACATGTGATTGTCCAAAACATGTATAAATATATTTTATTTTTCATACATATTCGACTTTTCCCATGTTAGCGAGGTAGTGTTAAGAACAGAAGACTGAGCCTTAAAGGGAATATCCTCACCTGGCCCCCTTCTCTGTTCCCTCTTTTGGAAAAATAAAAATGAGAGGGGAAGATTTCCAGCCCCTCGCTCCCCCAGTTTTAGTCGCCCTCTACAACATAAAGGGAATACATGGGAAGTAATCTTTCTCCCCTATCCCCAGATAGGGGAGAAAGAGGGGCAAGTATGAAGTCTGTTGGGGATGAGAGAGCTTGGGAAGTGAGTCAGTTGTTGTTCGCTGATGATACAGCGCTGGTGGCTGATTCATGTGAGAAACTGCAGAAGCTGGTGACTGAGTTTGGTAAAGTGTGTGAAAGAAGAAAGTTAAGAGTAAATGTGAATAAGAGCAAGGTTATTAGGTACAGTAGGGTTGAGGGTCAAGTCAATTGGGAGGTGAGTTTGAATGGAGAAAAACTGGAGGAAGTGAAGTGTTTTAGATATCTGGGAGTGGATCTGGCAGCGGATGGAACCATGGAAGCGGAAGTGGATCATAGGGTGGGGGAGGGGGCGAAAATTCTGGGAGCCTTGAAGAATGTGTGGAAGTCGAGAACATTATCTCGGAAAGCAAAAATGGGTATGTTTGAAGGAATAGTGGTTCCAACGTTGTATGGTTGCGAGGCGTGGGCTATGGATAGAGTTGTGCGCAGGAGGATGGATGTGCTGGAAATGAGATGTTTGAGGACAATGTGTGGTGTGAGGTGGTTTGATCGAGTAAGTAACGTAAGGGTAAGAGAGATGTGTGGAAATAAAAAGAGCGTGGTTGAGAGAGCAGAAGAGGGTGTTTTGAAATGGTTTGGGCACATGGAGAGAATGAGTGAGGAAAGATTGACCAAGAGGATATATGTGTCGGAGGTGGAGGGAATGAGGAGAAGAGGGAGACCAAATTGGAGGTGGAAAGATCGAGTGAAAAAGATTTTGTGTGATCGGGGCCTGAACATGCAGGAGGGTGAAAGGAGGGCAAGGAATGGAGTGAATTGGAGCGATGTGGTATACCGGGGTTGACATGCTGTCAGTGGATTTAATCAAGGCATGTGAAGCGACTGGGGTAAACCATGGAAAGCTGTGTAGGTATGTATATTTGCGTGTGTGGACGTATGTATATACATGTGTATGGGGGTGGGTTGGGCCATTTCTTTCGTCTGTTTCCTTGCGCTACCTCGCAAATGCGGGAGACAGTGACAAAGCAAAAAAAAAAAAAATATATATATATATATATATATATATATACACATGTTTGCCATTTTTTGCATTAGCAAGGTATTTTCAGGAGCAGATGAAGAAAGGTCGCATTTGTTCACATACATTCTCTAGTTGTCGTGTAATGCACCAAAACCACAGCCCCTTACACACATACATATATATATATAGAGAGAGAGAGAGAGGGAAACGAGTCAAGCAATTTCTAGGAATATTGCAATATCTTTAATGAAAACTGGGTTGGCTCCTTTTATTCCTGTCTTTCACTCTATGATGGTAGGAAATGATCAATGCATATTTATAGAATCCAAGTCTGCATTCAATGTACTGTTTTGCATTTATTAACATTCTCGTAATTCAGTCATAGGTTCATAAAAGACTGAAAAAAGTATAACCTATGCATTCACAACAGGATTTTTTAATATATGAAATATGTAAATGGCATTACTGTATACAGGATGTACCAAAATATGTAGATGACATTACTGAATACAGGATCTGTCTAAAGAAAATGTGCAAGTACAGCACTTTATATGTTTAATATCATAGAAAATAACTATCTGACCATGTCTGTCTGGTGTATGTTACCAGCACAAACTTTTCCATGAGGTATATGCTATTGTCATAATTGGCCTGACTATAGTTTGTATACTATTATACAACATAGACTTGCAAAATAATCATACAAAGTTGCCGTTGGTGCACCAAACTCATACAGAGAAAGAGAGAGAGAGGAAAAACCTTTACACACATTCTCTCACCATTTCTAGTTAAACTGAACTTAATGTATATTGTCTGTGATGACTGCTACTGCAAGAATGACCATGTATGCTGGCAACAACTTAAAAATTTTTGAGTGTTTTTCATAGTAGTTGTATTTTTTTATTTAGCATAATTATGAATGCACAACAGCCAGACAAATTATTAAGTTGCATATGTCCAGTGCATGAACTGACACAAATTTCAGAAGCATTTCCCCAAGTAAAGGCATTTCCGATGTCTCAGATCTGTGAGTGATAAAGGTAGGGTAAGACAAAGGCCGTTTAATTTTAACTTGTTCACTGTGCAATCGTAGTGTAATTCTGATATGAATTCGTGAGTTTTGAATTAGGTTAAATGTGTATTGGAATCAATGAAATGTTTATATTTTGTACTGAACCGACATGTATATAGCAGTGTACAAGACGTAAAAGTATCACTGTCCACAGGAGCAGTGTACATAATCATTGTATATACCATTTGTGAATATGAAAAACAAAATGAATAAAAGAAACAGAAATATTTGTGTTTAAAAGCCTTTAGTTCAGTAGTTAATATTTTTACCACTTTGTTCTATATGTGTAAGTAAAGTTTTAGTACCTGGGTGTGGATATGGCAGCACATGGAACCATGAGAGCTGAGGCGAGTCACTGGGTGGGTAAGAGGACGAAGGCCCGGGAACACTAAGGAATGTGTGTTAAGAGAGGTCATTATCTATGAAGGCAAACCTGGGTATCTTTAAAGGCACAGTAGTCCTGATGCTGTGTGGATGCGAGACATTTGCTGTAGATGAGAATGGGTGTAAGATGATGAATGTCGTGGAAAGGAAATGTCTGAGGACAATGTGGTGTGACAAGTGTGGATCAAGTAAGAAATGATTGGGTAAGAGAAGGGTTTAGTAATACAAAGAGAAGGCCCATAGGTGAGAAAGCTGAAGAGGGTGTGCTGAAACAGGAAAGGCATTTGGAGAGAATGAGTGAGGAGAAGTTGACAAAAAAAAGTAGATATGTGTCAGAACTTAATGGAAGTGTCTGGGGTAAACCATGGAAAGTTTTGTGGGGCCTGGATGTGGAAAAGGAGCAGTGGTTTCGGTGCATTACACATGACAGCTAGAGACTGAGTGTGAATGAATTAGCCTTTGTTGTCTCTTCCTAACGCTACCTCGCACATGCCATTTCATGTGTGGTGGGTTGGCAACGGGAATGGATGAAGGCAGCAAGTACGAATATGTACATGTGTATATGTCTGTATGTATACGTTGAAATGTATAGGTATATGTATATTGCGTGTGTGGGCGTTTATGTATGTACATGTGTATGTGGGTGGGTAGGGCCATTCTTTTGTCTGTTTCCTTGTGCTACCTTGCTAATGCAGGAGACAGCAACAAAGTATAATAATATATATATATATATATATATATATATATATATATATATATATATATATATATATATATATATATATATATATTATCCCTGGGGATAGGGGAGAAAGAATACTTCCCACGTATTCCCTGCGTGTCGTAGAAGGCGACTAAAAGGGGAGGGAGTGGGTGGCTGGAAATCCTCCCCTTTCTTGTTTTTTTTAATTTTCCAAAAGAAGGAACAGAGAAGGGGGTCAGGTGAGGATATTCCCTCTAAGGCCCAGTTCTCTGTTCTTAACGCTACCTCGCTAACGCGGGAAATGGCAAATAGTATGAAAATATATATATATATATATATATATATATATATATATATATATATATATATATATATATATATATATATATATATATATATATGTATAAAAAAGCTGCAAACTGCACAAAATAGTGGACTTAGAACAATCAACAGTCTACCAAGCAACCACAAACTCTCTAATCTACACAATGAAAAAAAGATCCCTCAACAGAGTTCCACCTAAATATGTTCAGCACTTCATGCTATGTAACAGCACATAACCCCTCCTACCCAATAATCATTCTACTATCAAAATATTAGCAACAAGACAATCATTTTTAACTAAATAAATCTTCACTAGCTTGTGTTTTACCTGGTGAGAGGCATGGGAGCCCAAATAATATACACCTTTTCGGATATATATGGGTAGCTAATGCAGGTGATAATTTTTCCAACCGATAACATCACTGGATACAAGTATACCTCTATATACATTCTAAATGCATTCCTAGAGATCAGAACTTCAGAAGAAAAGACTTACAGCAAGTAATGGAAAGTTCTATTAATTCCAATGGAACTTATAGATACTTCTATGTTCCTAGTCTGGTCATAATTTTTACATAAACTGGGAAATGAAAAGCAATGAAGTGTAAAGAAGCTTGTACAAGAAATCTAATACAGAACTGAATTTGTTTAAACTTTTAAACAATTATATGTAACACTTACCCAAGCTGGTTGCTGGCTGTACATGTGGAGGTAGGTGACAGTGAGGGCATGGAGATATGGTTGAAGGCCCAGGACTGTCTGGTTCTTCATTTAAGGATTATCTCTTAACAAATCTGTCCAGAATTAGGTGAACATACTTTTTTTCTGGTTCCAATCCCTGTAATGGGATGTGATGCTGTATCAAAACACTAATGAAACATAAACTGAAGGCTCCATTCTCAGTTTGGACCATTCTCACAACTGTTCACTATTTAATCTATAAGCTTTAGATTATTTGAAATTACTTTAGAATGTTATACTTACAAAGGTTCTCACTGTGCCTTTGATTCCTTTTAACATGTTCTTGAAGTGCTATCAAAACCAAATTTGAATTTTTTTTTCTCAGATCTAGATTTGAAAATTTTTTCTATGTTCAAGCAACTCCACATCCTATGTTGTCCAATCCTGCTTCTTGAGCAAATTAAATGAGATTACACTGAAGGGCAGGAAAGTACTATTGAAATCCTCTAACATTGTTGGCACATTCAAGTTAGGCTTTTTGACACATATCATTCAAGGTAGAGGCAGCAGCTTCTTTCCACAACTTGTCAATGTTATCCACAGCTTTCACATTACGACAAGCATACCAAAAGTCTCATATGGTAGGCATGTCATCACCATCACCTTCCTCAAGGGCTGAAAGAATGTGCAACATAGAGAAAACGCCTTGAACATGGTTCAGACTCCCTAATCCATTGGCTGCAGCAACAAGCTTATGTTGGATGGCATGAAAATTACCAGAAAATGCTCAGATAAATTGTCCAGGTTGACAAGGTGACCAGGAGCACTGTCATGGATGAGCAATACCTGTGGCAGGTTGTTCCTGGCATAAGAATCCCTCACAATGAAAGAACTGAGAATTACACCAATCCTGAAAAAAATCTTTGTTATCCAGGATATGGAGTTTTAAGTGTCAAACTAAAGGGAGATAATGCTTCAAGTATCCTTTCATATCCCTGAATGTCTTGGTAATAAACAAATTAGGGCTTAATTTTGGAATTATTTGTAGCATTCCCACCAATCTTAAGAGGTGGGCAGTTTTCAGCTGCTTTAACCCCTAATGCTGTCTTCTCTTCCCTAGAAATGAATGTTCTTGTTGACATTCGCTTCCCATACAACCCTATCTACACTGAAGACCTGTCAAGATGTGTCACAGCCTTATTCAGTGATATACTTCATGGCTGAATTGTCTTCAGTTGCCCTAACATCACTTGCTGCCTCATCACTCAACTTGATGTTGTACAAGCCAATCTGCTTTTTGAACCAACCAAACCATCCTCATTTAGCATTAAGGTCCTGCCTATCAAACTCTCCCCATAATTACTCTGTAACCCTTTCAGTGCAATATTCCATCTCCTGGTTTAAGCTTCATTCCCTTTGAGTGTGATGGTTGGAAATTTTTCACGTGTTTAAGAACATCTACCTTCATCTCTCATGAATTATAATTTCCTTTGAATCTCGTATGGTATGTAGACTCCAGTACATGCTACCAACTGTAGAAGCCAGAGGTAAAAAGAAACAAAATCACATGGCAACTATCACCCACACCCTATTCTCTTGAGAGACTAACGGGTGTCAAAAATTATTCTTTTTCCTTGCATTTTAACCATAAACCAAGATATGGATATCATAATGTAAAGATATGATTCATCAACATGTACTGTATGCAATACTATTTTCTATATGAAAATCTTCTATGTTACAGTGTTTTGACGAGAAAAAAATTTGAAATGAAGTGACGACACATCAAGTAATAAGTATCCACCCTAAACTTTCCTTTCGTCCTTTTAAACTTTTCCTCTTTTTTTCCTCGGCAAAATTAGTATGAAGAGGAAGACGACACTAGCTAGACAAATGAACCTAAGCCGAGTTGCTGGTCTCTGACTATAAAAGCGATGAATCCCTGTCTATCTGAAAAAAATGGTAATAAAAAGACAATCCCATTGCCTCATCCATCTGCCATGCTGATATACATATCCACAAAGTCCTCATGATCCTGAGCAAAGAATTGTATCTAAAACAGAAAGTTAATGACTTTCGTGGACAAACTGAGCTAGGTTTGGAAAATCTTACACCATGTAAGTGTTTTTAGGAATAATTTCATGGCACAATCTAAAAAACTGTTCCAAGGGAAACTTACATATGTGCTAAATACAGATTAAATAAATTGAGGCCTTTATCATGAAGGTCTACGTTTATGAAATCTTCGTAGCACTTATGGAAGTCACACTGTAGGCCGTAAAGCCTAATTTTCACAGCAGTCTATAATTGTTCTCACTGATGTTCGTGGAAAAGGAAGGGCCATGGCGATATCAACAGCTCAGATTCAACTCCCCCAATGAAATACTTTTCCGTTTATTTCTCTTTTGTGACAAGCACCTACGGAGTACTTTCGCCCTTGTTACTCACAAAAGGTTTGGGGGAACAATTACACACCGAAATTCGCACAGAAATCCCCGGGATCTTTACGAATTCAACACGAGTAGCACACTGTAAGGGAAGGCACGAGACACCATCTTGCCCGATTAACGCGTCACAAGGTGGCGGGGCCGAATGTTGCAGGCGAACGGTTTTTCATTTTCGTTGATGATTTTCAATTTCTTTCTATTATTCTTTTAATCACAGTCGTGGTGAAAGAAGGGTGGTCACCAAAAGTGAAAATTAGTCTTATACACAAGAACAACACGGTGTACTCCAGTCAAATTGCCTAAGGTGTTCAACTCGGCGTAGTAACGGTTGATGTAAGACATGATCCTAACATTCAGGAGTAAAATAAATTCTTTCACCAGATTATTTTTTATAAAATACACCTTAAATACAGAATCAATAAGGTGAAAGAACTATTCAGTCTCTAAAATATATTTTAAAAATACAGAATCAATAAGGTGAAAGAAGTATTCAATCTCTAAAATACATATTAAATACAGAAATAATGGGAGACTATTTCTTTCTTACTCTATTTCTTGAGTAAGATTCTTATTCGCTCTCACTTTTAATATCTTCCTGGATGGATTTAGAACCATATCAGTTTTTTTCTTGTTTTAATAGTTTGATTATGTTAAACTACTTTCATTTCTTTTTTCATTTTACAAAAAAATAATGTATTTAACTAATATTTCGGTATTCACGAGACCTATCTAATGACTGCAGTCAAAGGTAATTTTTCTTTTACTGGCTACGAGTCATTTCCAATCCTATATCAAACATCATCTGAGCTCAAATGAACACTGGCAATTTGGATGATGTGTGTGTGTGTGTGTGTGTGTCTGTGTTTGAAGGAGTAGTTCCAGCAATGTTATATGGTTGCGAGGCGTGGGCATTGTGTCGAGGATGGAAATGAGATGCTTGAGGACAATATGTGGTGTGAGGTGGTTTGATCAAGTAATGAAAGGGTAAGAGAGATGTGTGGTAATAAAAAGAGTGTGGTTAAGAGAGCAGTAGAGGGTGTTTTGAAAAGGTTTGGTCACATGGACAGAATGAGTGAGGAAAGATTGACAAAGAGGATATATGTGTCAGAGGTGGAGGGAACGAGAAGTAGACCAAATTGGATGTGGAAGGATATATATATATATATATATATATATATATATATATATATATATATATATATATATATATATATATATATATATATATATATATTTTCTTTTTCTTTCAAACTGTTCGCCATTTCCCGCATTAGCGAGGTAGCGTTAAGAACAGAGGACTGGGCCTTTGAGAGAATACCCTCACCTGGCCCAATTCTCTGTTCCTTCTTTTGGAAAATTAAAAAAAAAACCGAGAGGGGAGGATTTCCAGCCCCCCCGCTCCCTCCCCTTTTAGTCGCCTTCTACGACACGCAGGGAATACGTGGGAAGTACTCTTAATCCCCTATCCCCAGGGATAATATATATATATATATATATATATATATATATATATATATATATATATATATATATATATATATATATAAATGGTGACCGAAGGCAGCTTTATGTTGAAATAAGACGTTGCTCTGTTGGGCTACCCTAACACTATACGTAACTTGTGAGATCCTAGTATCCAAATCTTTCCCTGGTTGTCCAATATAAAATTAGTTACTTGCATGGGACCTTATATATACCTTTATTATTTGATGGGCTATTTTTGATAAGGGGTTTCTTGATGATGTTGTCATATTTGAAAACTTCATGCACATTAATTTTTTGAGAATATGAATCGAGAAAATTCTCATGGAAGGTAAGAACAAGGGTTCTTTGGTATATTTCACGTTCTGGTCTATTATTTTGGCCACTATAGAAACGCTTCCTTGCTGTATTCTGACACTGGTTAAGTATATTTATAGGGTATCTTAGTTTCTGTCCTATGTACTGAATCATTTTTAGTTCATCATCTAAAAATCCAGAATCTGAAATCCTATATGCTCTCGGGTACATAGATATGAAAACCGATCTTTTACATTTAATATGATGATCTGCATAATAGTGGACATAAGACAGTATATTTGTAGGTTTTCTCTAAACCTTAGTTTTCAAGCTACCTTCATCCCAGATGACCTTTACATCCAAAAAGGGTAACTTATTATTCATTTCGACTTCATAAGTAAGTTTTATGGAGGGAGCTAACGAATTTAACTTATGCAGAAGTCCTCAATGGGTACATTAGGCCAAAAGCAAAGATCTGAAATTGAAAACGAAGGTAATCATCCAGTATGAAGGAGGGAAAAAAGTTAATGAGATTGCACGTGATCTACAGCTCAAGTCACGTCTGGGGCTACTCAAGTCTGTCATTTTCCCCTTCGCCAGTAGCGCCCAACGGACAGGGGTCAGCCAGGTCATGGCTGGGAAAACTCGCCTTCCGCCTACCATGTCCACATTTCACCGGCCAGATTGAGGCGGTATCCTAGGCGACTCCAACCAACAAAGACAGACAGTGTATGGCAACTCCCCTCCAATCACAGTCGATATGGAGGCGTGCTCAGGGTAACTCCAGCCAACCAGGACTGACTTTCTGTGATAATTCTCTCCAAACACAGTCGAGATGGGGGCGGGTCTGGCCGGAACCAACCGATCATGACTGATCTGTATAACTCCCCCCCCCCCCCCCCCCTTTTTTAATAAATAAACTTGACGGCAATTCGGTTGTCAGTCTTTCAGCCATTACGTGCTAGCAGGTAATTTGATTTCCCTTTGTCTCAGTGACCTGGGAGCCACTGTGTTATACTACATTTTTTTTTCTACTGTAATATACTGTGTTCTATGGTGACTGGTGTTAAGAGATATTCCTCCTGGTGAAAATGCACAACTATCGTGAATATGTTTTGTAGAGGAAGATATCTCATGGCTTGAAAACTTACTTGGACTATCAAACTGTTAACGTAATGTGTCCTGTATAGTCATATATATATTTTTCCTTGTATTCTTTCTTTTAATATTAGTTTTAATCCTAGTGTTTAATTTCAGCCCTTAACTTTAAAGTAGCGATATCCAGTGTTGCGTAACAAGAAATTGGCGACCTTGAGCCAGGATTTGTTAAGTTTCGAGATAAAAATCAGAGGCTAACTAGGTGGGCCTTGTTCTTCAAGAACATAACTTAAAGAGATTCATCATGTGGCACACATAATGTGCTAGCTGATATTTTGTCCAGCTCTCTGATTGGATCGCTTGTCCTGCTGCCTCCACTCGTTCATTGCGATCTCCGCGGCCTGACGTGACCAGCAAATGAACTCAGACCTTGTGTTAACGTTGTTCTTAATCCCTTCCTCTAGGTAAGCTTCTACGATATTACTAAGTGGTTTGTCACTTGCCTTTAGTTGCCTTGGCGTTGACCGTTTAGTGACAGAGTGAGAGCTTACCTAGAGGAAGGGATTAAGAACAACGTTAATACAAGGTCTGGGTTAATCTGCTGGTCACGTTCACAGCGGAGATCGCTGTGAACGGGTGGAGGCAGCAAGACAAGCGATCCAATCAGAGAGCGACACGCCAAGGGCATCCGACCGGGTGCCCATCGCTTGCCGGGGACACAGTCCCGCCGAATGTTGGAATCGTTATCATCTGAGGAAGACCGCTGAACGGTTGAAATGTCGAGGTGTCTCACCTCTAACCAGTTTGTTTCCAGTTACCATCCTCTTTTCCAAATGTCATGATGGTTAATAGATAATGAGATATCTTGGGGATGGGACCCAGTCTAAACACAAAATCCATTTGTTTCATACACAACTTATAGCCTGAAGGTAATATAGGTAATTATCTTTAATGGTAATTTATAGGTAATTTATCTTGAAGGTAATTATCTTTAATAATTTTGTACAAGCAACAAAGTTTGTGTAACATTGAACCATCATAAAACTAAAGTGTCAGAACATCTGCCGCCCACATGGACAATCTAGTTTTTGACATCACCTTCATTCCTAAATCTATAAACTACTGATAAGCAATGATTTTCCTACTTATTCACACGGAGCAGAGGAAGTCAAAAACACAGTGAGTAATGCACGTAAGCTTGGCAGTGACAATGGTTAGTACCAAACTGGCGCCAATAGAGCATCAGAGCCCAGCATATACAAGTGAGGTCAGGTGTGAAATTTTCCACTTGTAACATGTAGCCGCTCCAACTTTCGGTTTTTGGAGCACTTCAGATTTTGGGTTAGGAATGCTTAACCTATAATGTGATTTCCCTTTGTCTCAGACTGGAAGCCAGTGTGTTATACTGCGTTAATTTGTGTTTTTGTACTGCAACTGTGTTATATGGTGACTGGTGCTAGAGATATTCCGCCTGGTGAAAGTGCATTGCTATCATTATGTTTTTTAGAGGAAGAGATCTCTTGGTTTGAAAACTTACTCGGGACTGTTAAACTGTTAATTCAACAATTTGTGCCCTGTAAAGTAATACCTCTTTTTCCCTGTATTCTTTTAACATAAGTAGTTGTAATCCTGGAAATTTCATCCCTTAACTTTAAAGTAGCATTATTTTATGTTCTATAACAATACACAAATATTTCACATGCCCTGGTTCAGTCCACTGACAGCACGCTGTCCCCAGTCTTCCACATTGTTCCAATTCACTCTATTTCATGCACATCTTTCACCCTCCTGCATGTCCAGGCTCCGATCACTTAAAATCTTTTTCATTCCATCCTTCCACCTCCAATTTTGTCTCCTGGTTTTCCTTGTTCCCTCCACCTCTGACACATATATCCTTTTTGTCAACCTTTCCTCACTCATTCTCTCCATATGCACAAACTGTGTCAGCACACCCTCTTCTGCTCCCTCAACAGCCACACTCTTTTTATTACCATGCATCTCCTAACCTTTCAATATTTACTCGATCAAACCACCTCACACCATATATTGTCTTCAAACATTTAATTTCCAATACATCTACCATCTTCCTTGTTTGCCTTTTCCCATGTCAGACATAGTGCCAGGAATGGATGAAGAAAAACCTCATTCACTCATATCCATTCCAATTTTTATGTATAATGCACCAATACTACAGCCCCATATCCTTAACCAGGCCCCAAACACCTTTCCATGGCTTTCCAAGTGTGCTTCATATGTATGTGAAAAAGTAATTTGACATGATTTAGTCTAAAAGTCTGAAGATCCTGGTATGTGATTTTCAACTTTTGTAGCGTTCACACAATATGTCTATCGTAATAATGAATAATGAAAGAAATGCTTAGTTGTAAGTCTGAAGTTTATTCAAGTTTATAACAAGTTACAGCTAATCTTGAAGGAATAACATGACAGCAAATATGAAAATAAAGGACAAAACTGTCAAAAATTATTCCTTTATAAGTAATACAAATACTCTCACATCCTTACATCCTCGAGACATCAGGAAAGCTTCGTACCTCCTCATTCATAACCCCTGAAAGAGAAAACAAAGTTGAATAAGTCCTTCAGTATTTTCTTAATAAAAGTGTATCTAGTTATGAACAAACTAAATGAAACTTCAAATTCATATGTGGGAAGTGCTCATCCTTCTCGAAGGCTCAGACTGTGGTGCCTAAGTGTGTGTGGATGTGGCCAGGGTGACAAAGGGGGAGGGATAGGTAGTTTGTTTGAGGGAAGGAACCTGGATATTTTGGCTCTGGAAGAGGCAAAGCTTGGGGGTGGGGGAGAGGAGTGGTTTGGGAGTGTCTTGGGAATAAAGTCAGGGGTTGGTGAGAGGACAAGAGCAGGGAAAGGATTGGCACTGCTCCTAAAGCAGGAGTTGTGGAAGTATGTGATAAAGCGTAAGAAAGTAAACTCTAGATTGTTGTGGGTAAAACTGAAAGTGGACTGAAAGAGATGGGTGATTATTGGTGTCTATGCACCTGGTCATGAGAAGAAAGATCATGAGAGGCAAGTGTTTTGGGAGCAGCTGAGCGAGTGTTTTAGCAGCTTTGATGCACGAGACCAGGTCATAGTGATGGGTGATTTGAATGTGAAGATGAGTAATGTGGCAGTTGAGGGTATAATTGGTGTGCATGCGGTGTTCAGTGTTGTAAATGAAAATGGTGAAGAGCTTGTAGATTTGTGTGCTGAAAAAGGGCTGGTGATTGGGCATACCTGGTTTAAAAAGAAAGCTATACATAAGTATACGTATGTAAGTAGGAGAGATGGCCAAAGAGCATTATTAGGTTAAGTCTTAGGTGATAGGCGTGTGAAAGAGAGACTCTTGGATGTTAATGTGCTGAGAGGGGCAGTGGAAGGGATGTCTGATCATTGTCTTGTCAAGGCAAAGTTGAAGATTTGTAGAGGTTTTCGGAAGGGAGGAGGGGGTGTTGGGGTGAGGAGAGTGGTGAGAGTGGGTGAGCTTGGAAAGGAGACGTGTGTGAGGAGGTAGCGGGGAAGATTCAGTGTGGACTGGCAAAGGGTGAGAGCAAGTGACAGGGGGGTATATATATATATATTTGGGGAAACGATGATGGTTTGTGCAGGGGATGCTTGTGGCATGGGAAGGGTGGGGGTGGGCAGATTGGGAAGGGTGGTGAGTGGTGGGAAGTGGAAGTGAGATTGTTGGTGGGGGGGGGGAAGAGAGGGGAGTTTGGACGATTTGTGCAGGGAAGTGGTGCAAATAACTGGGAGATGTATAAAAGAATGGCAGGAGGTCAAGAAAAAGGTACAAGAGGTGAAAAAGAGGACAGGTGGGAGTTGGGTTGAGAAAGTATTGGTTATTTTGGGGAGAATTGGGAGATGTTTTGGAAGGAGGTAAGTGGGGTGCGTGGGAAGGTAGAACAGATGGGAACATCGGTGTGTGTGTGTGGAGAGAGAGAGAGAGAGAGAGAGAGAGAGAGAGAGAGAGAGAGAGAGAGAGAGAGAGAGAGAGAGAGAGAGAGAGGGAGAGGGAGAGAGAGAGGAGAGAGGAGAGAGAGAGAGAGAGAGAGAGAGAGAGAAATGGGTATTTTGAAGGTTTGCTGAATGTGTTTGATGATAGAGTGGTGGATGTGGGTTGTTTTGGTTGAGGCGGTGTGAGAAACGAGAGGGTCGTGGAGAGTGGTTTGGCAAACAGAGAAGAGGTAGTGGGGGCTTTGCGGAAGATGAGAGCCAGCAGGGCAACGGGTTTGGATGGTATTGCAGTGGAATTCATTAAAAAGGGGGTGACCGTGTTGTTGATTGCTTGGTAAGGATATTCAATGTGTGTGTGGTTCGTGGTGAGGTGCCTGAGGATTGGAAGAGTGCATGAATGGTGCCACTGTTCAGGGGCAAGGGGGATAAGGGTGAGTGTTAAAATTACAGAGGTGTGGGTTTGTTGAGTGTTCCTGGGAAGTTGTATGGTAGGGTGTTGTTGAGAGGGGTAAGGGCATGTACGAAGCATCAGATTGGGGATGAGCAGTGTGGTTTCAGAAATGGTGGAGGATGTGTGGATCAGGTATTTGCTTTGAGGAATGTATGTGAGAGGTGCTTGGAAAGGCAGATGGGTTTGTGTGTAGCATTTGTGGATCTGGAGAAGGCATGTGATGGGGGTAATGGAGATGCTATGTGGAGGTTGTTGGGAGTGTGTGGTGTGGGATGTAAGTTCCTGGAGGCACTGAAAAGTTTTTTTTTTTTTAGAAAAAGAGATGGATCTGTAAGTAGTATTTAGGGATCTGGAGAAGGAATATGAAAGGGATGATAGAGAAACTTTGTAAGTCTTAAGAGCATATGGTGTGGGTAGTAAGCTGTTAGATGCAGTGAAGTTTTTATCAAGGATGTAAAGGCATGTACCCATGTAGGAAGAGGTGAGTGATTGGTTCCCAGTGAAGGTCAGTCTGTGGCAGGGGTGTGTGATGTTGTTTGTTTATGGATGAGGTGGTTAGGGAAGTAAATGCAAAAGTTTTGGAGAGAGGGACAAGTACGCATTCTGTTGGGAATATGGCCTGGGAAGTGAGTCAATTGTTATTCGCCAATGATACAGTACTGGTGGCTGATTTGAGTGAGGAACTGCAGAAGTTGGTGACTGAGTTTGGAAATATGTGGAGTTGGTGACTGAGTTTGGAAGTGTGTGGAAGGTGAAAGTTGAGTAAATGTGAATAAAAGTAAGGTTCAACAGGGTTGAAGGACAAGTTAGTTGGGATGTAAGTCTGAATGGAGAAAAATCGGATATCTGGGAGTGGACTTGGTAGTGAATGAATCATGGAGGTGGAATAGTGTCAAAGAGTGTGGGAGGGGGCAAAGGTTCTGGGAGCAATGAAGAATGTGTGGAAAGAAGGACCTTTAACCTAAAGAGCAAAAATGGGTATGTTTCAAGGGACAGTAGTCCCAACAATATCATATGGTTACAAGGCATGGGTTATAGATAGGGTTGTATGGAGGAGGGTGGATGTGTTGAAAATGAAATGTTTGAGGACAATATGTAGTATGAGGGGGTTTGATCGGGTAAGTAATGAAAGGGTAAGAGAGATGTGCGGTAATATAGAGTGTGGTTGAAAGAGCAGAAGAGGGTGTGCTGAAATGGTTTGGACATATGGAACGAATGATTGAGGAAAGGTTGACAAAGAGGATATTTGTGTCAGAGGTGGAGGGAACAAGAAGCTGGAAACCAAATTGGAGGTGGAAGGATGGAGTGAAAAAGATTGTGAGCAAAGAGGCTTGAGGACCTGAACATGTACGAGTGTGAGAGGCATGAATAGAGTGAACTGTAACGATGTGGTATACCAGAGTTGACTTGCTGTCAATGGACTGACCCAAGGAATGTGAAACATTTGGGGTAACCATGGAAAGATCTGTGGGGCCTAGATGTGGATAGGGAACTGTGGTCTTGGTGCATTACCCACAACAGCTGGAGAATGAATGTGAAATAATGGGCCTTTTTTGTCTGTTTTCCTAGTGCTACCTTGCTGACACAGGGTGGCAATGCTGTTTCCTGTGGGTGGTATGGAGCTGGGAATGGATGAAGGCAAGCATGAATATGTTTGTGGACAGAATGCCAGTAGTCCATGTGAGTGAGGCAGAAAGACAGCTACCTGCATCACAAGAGTGCAACTTGACAACCAGTGAAGCGCTGTCTCACTACACAGCCATCATTAACCCTCCTGATACTTAAACAGGTAGCACTAGTAACACACCTCCCTGGTTGTTGGCTGCCTACCAACTACTATCTACTAAAACAATAGGGAATTACCTGATATAATTGGCAACATCCCAATTTGTAGCCTGCTTCAGGTTAAGGTCATCATGGATGGTTACACCTGCTGGTGTTACATCTGCCAGCTGATACTTGAAGTGAGCACGGCAGTCCCGATAGTAGAGGACTTTAAGACACTCTGTCAGTAACTGAGAAATATATACATTATCAGTACACAAGCAATATTTCAATATAATCAAATAATATCTATCAATGTTTCATCCCTGCTAAAAGTACTATACAAACACTAGGTATTTTGAACCCTTTCAAAGTTTTGTTATTGCAATAAAATTTCATATTCATACTCCATTCTAAGTGCAATTCACCTCTTTTGTTTTTCACATTTCCTCTTCTGTTTTTGCAACTACAAAACTCTAATCCACTCACCGTAATAATGCTGCTGCTGACTCCTATGTAACAAGCTAGTCAGTCCAATTCCTTTGCCAAAATAAATATGGTAACCAAGAGTGACAATGTGCAGCTATGAGAACAGAAAGCAGCAGTGAAGTCCACCTTAACTGTTTGCCATTCCGATAATATGTATAGCACCATCCAAAACTTATGCTTGCCACCCGGTGATGCATATTGCATCAAGAAAAAAAACATGCACTCTATGATGAAAATACTGTAAAGCTAAATCTTCACGACAGAACTAAAATGACTTCTTAGCAATACTGATGATGACTGCTTCAAGATGTCTTAATGATACCAATTCATGATATCTACCCCAGGACAAATTTCTATGAGGTATTCCTGGTGTTAACCAGGACCATTCTAGGGCTTCTGTATCTTAAGGCTTCACTACTTCAAGTAGCAGGGAAATGTTGACTCCTTCAGAGTGATAAGTCCTTTGATGGGACTATAATCCTGATACAGCCTCGCTAAAGGTGATGTTTCACATGCTGTAACCTCAAACGGGTGGAGTCGATAACATCCCAATCCATAATATGGAAGTAGCAATTACATTCACAAAGAAATAATCAAAACTGAAAGAATACTTCTAAAAAAATATATCCCATAATATGTCCAAACCTTTTGTGCTTCATCACGCGTTATGTTCTGCTTTTTCTCCCGAGCCTCTCTTATCATGGGTACAGCAAGATGAAGTCCAAATCCAGTAGCTACCTCCTTGGCTTCAAAAGCAGTTCCAATCTTGTCTACATAACCCAAGAAACTGTAAAATCAAATTCAACTTGTCAATAGTTGGATTTCACAGGTGAAGTACATTTTAAGGTGGAGTGGATGAAATGTTTGTGGAGGATACTCAAGTATTCTTTTCCTTCTCAAAATCTAACAGCCAGGGCTGTGATGGCATTTGCTTGCTTCAAGGCCTTTGTGTTTGTGTGTGTGTGGTAAGTGAATATCATCTGCATGTTGTACATGGCCCAACATGTTTAGAGTTTTGAGTGGGAGCAGTTGGCCATTGAAGCTGATAGAAGTTGGATTTGTATGTCATGAGGTATGAGAAAGACTGTATACTTTTGTGGTAATGCAGACATTCTGTTTTGGGAGAGCAGGCATTCTACTTGTGTCATGTAGTGCTGCATGTGTGAAGACTTTTGTGCTCAGCTAGAAATGAAAGGTCAGGCCGGAAGATATTCAAGAGGGTTGAGGAATTAATTGCACCTTGGGAATGCCATTATAGGGGTTACTGATTTTGGATGTGAAGCAATTGTTAGTGCCTCAATTTTGGCAGCCAGCTATGAAGTTTCTCATCCTTGTTGATCACTGTTTCCCACGTTGGCGAGGTGGCACAAGAAACAGATGAAGAAAGGCTGCATTCACTAATTATCATGTGTAATTCACTGAAACCACTTCTCCCTATCCACAACCAAACCCACAGACCTTTCTATGGTTCCCCTAGATGCTTCACTTACCCTAGTTCGGTTCATTAACAGCACACAAAACCCTGTAAACCACATCATTCCAATTCACTCTATCCCATGCATCCCTTTCACCATCTTGCATGTTCTGGTCCTAATTCCTCAAAATCGTTTCCACTCCATCCTTCCATCTCCAATTTGGTCTCCCCATTCTATTTTTTGTTCCCTCCACTTCTGACACGCTTTTTTCTCATTCTCTTCGTGTGTCTAAACCAATTCAGCACACCCCCTTCAGCTATCTCAACCACACTTTTTATTACTGCACCTTTCTCTTACCTTTTCATCATTTAATCAAACCACCTCACACCACACAATGTCCTCAAACATTTAATTTCCAATTCATTCACCCTCCTCCGTATAGCCTTCTGTATAGCCCAAGCCTGGCATCCATACAATATTGTTGGGACTACTATACTATGTAGGTAGTCGTAAGTAGGCAGCTAGTGACAAGGAGGTACATTATCGGAAGGGTTAGTTATGTCAGCATACTGAGCTAGCACTTCAGTGTTTGTCAAGTTGCACTCCTCTGACTCAGGTAGCTGTCTTTTCTGTCTATCTCATCCACATGTGGACTACTGGCATTCTGTCCACAAACATAGTCTCTCCTTGTCACACATAATACTTTACAACACTTACACAGCTCATTCTTTGTACCTGTAGATTTTCCTGCAGTGAGTACTATATGCTAGCCCTGCCTTTTGGCAAAAGTTAGGAGCAACAGGCAGAAGTAGTAGGTTGGAATATTTAGGCTGGAGTATTAAGTAAAAACATCATGTAGAAGCAATTAGTAGGAACATTAGGCAGGAGCATTCGGTAGAAGTGGTTAGAAGTAACATTAGGTAGGAGCCTCTGCATACACTGTACTAGAGTTGCCCCCTGCCAGCGGCCTGTTAAGGGTGAAGCACTAAAGGCTAAGAAGCTGCACTTGAGCACACTAGTTATGGAAACTCTACTGCTGTGGCCACCCTCTTGAAGTGGTTCAAGTTGGGAACAGGCATCAAAAATACAGGGAGATAAATTGACTACTGTACCTTCAAACAAACCCATTTTTGCCCTCCTGGAAAACAATCTCTCTTTCCACAGTCTTCAGCACTCTCACAATTCTTGCCCCCTCACCCACAACATAAAACTGGCTAACTATTTTCTGTCACAGTTGTGGATGGTAGTGTTAAACTCCTATTACTAGATACAAAACAGAACAACAGCTAAGCAATACCATAACCAAGTACATGCCATCATGAATTTAACTAGTATCTTTCTCATGATCCTAAGTCACTGGAGTTCTCCAGCCTTTGGTCTGCTCTATTCTAAGTCATCCAAGTTTTTCTTTAGTGCATAACCTAATTAGTGGAAATCTGACATGTCTCACATATGCATCATCTTCATACTATGGGAATGTTAGTAACATGAAGTGAAAGTGAGGTCTCTTTTCTAAGGATAATCTTTACTTTCAGTAAGTAATGAAGGCACTCAATCTGGCAAACTGTTATTTTTTTGTATTATATGGATCTTTGAATACATGATAAAAACTAAACTACAATTAAGTTGAAATACAAAACATGATGCCTTAACTTACGGTTCATCATCCTTATAGCCAGCAACAACACACTCAAGCCAAAGAGGGTCAAATCTACTCCGACGGTTGTAAAGTACCCTCGTCAGCCAACAATGAAGTGCTCCTGCATTAAGAACACGAGTGTAGCCTCCACACTCATCATCACGCCTGCAAAATCATAAAACACTACATCTAACACTGCTCTGACTTGAATGAAAACAAAAATGAAAAATACTGAAAATTACCATATTTCTAATTTGCCTCCATTTCCTTTTACACTGACTGACATGGTATATGGTAGAAACATTAGGCAGAAGTAGTAGGTAGGAAGATTAGGTGGGATCATCAGGTATATTACCAGTACTACCCGCCTGGGTATCAGGAGGGTTGGTGACATCTGCTAAGTGAACCAACACTTTGGTGGTTGTCATGCTGCACTCCTCTGACTCAGGTAGCTGTCTTTCCTTTGAGCCTCACTAACATGTGGACTACAGGCATTCTGCTCATAAACATACAATCTCTCCTTGTCACATGTAACACATGACAACACTTAACTTATACAGCTCATTCTTCGTAACTGTATATTTTCCTGTGGTGAGCAATATGCACTAGCCCTGCCTTTAGGCAAATGGTAGGAGCAGTAGACAGGAACATTTAGGCAGGATTATTAAGCAGTAACATTAGGTAAAAGTAGTAGGTAGGAGCATTAGATAAATGTAGTCATTAGTGACAATAAGTAAGAGCCTCTGCAAACAGTGATCTAGACTTGCCCTCTGCCAGTGGCAGAGTGGCACTATGGGCCACCCTCCTCCAATCTCAGTCGGGATGAGGGCATATTTATTCCGGCTTTTGGCCAATCAGGACTAGTTGTATTTGGTCACTTCTCCAAATCATAGTCGAGATGAGGCTGGTCAGGGCAGGGGCTATCCGCTCCTGGATAGCTCCCCGTTTCAAAAAAAGGCCCTGATGACTGCTTGGCTGTGATTCCTCAAGCCATCATGCACCCAACAGGTAAAGTGGGTTTCCTTTGTCTCAACCCCATAGCCACTATAATCACTGCATTTGCAGTGAGTGATGCAGCGCTACACTACATTCTAAGGTGGCTGTGGTTCCTCTAACCATCATGTGCCTAGCAGGTAAAGTGGGTTTCCCTTGTCTCAACCCCACAGCCACTCAGTCACTGCATTTGCACCGAGTGATGCAGTGCTATGCTACACTCTATGGTGTTGGACTGTGTCTTTTTGGGTCTGAGTGTAACAATGTATTGCAACTTGTCTGACAGAAATGCCAAACGATAAAGTGTATTTTGTGTCATGCTTTTATAGTTGAGTTTTGGTTTGAAATATTACCTAGGCCATTAAGTGTGAACATAAATATTTGTGCCAGGGTAATGTGTTTCTTTTGGCTTGTTTTTTGTTTCTTTTAACATAAGAAGTTTTAATCCTGGTGTTCAATTTTATCCCTTACCTTTAAAATAGCATTATCTTGTGCTGTGTAACACATGTTTTGGACAGAATGCTAGTAGTCCATGTGTGGGTGAGGCAGAAAGAAAATACAGCTATATGGGTCAGAGGAGTGCAACTTGACAATTAATGAAATGCTGGCTCTTTGCAGGCAGTACTGCTCATTGGAGATATATAAGAGAAAATGGCAGGAGGTGAAGAGGATGGTGTAGGGGTTGAAAAGAAGGCAAATGAGAGTTGGGGTTAGCAAGTATGCATAAACTTCAGGTGAATAAGAAGTTTTGGTGAATACTGTGAGTAAAAAGAACAAAAAGGAATGCTAGTTAAGGAGGAAGGTGGAGAAGAGGAAACGGGTAGTGGTGAGGTAATTAAGAGATGGGGTGAGTACTTTGAAAGTTTGTTGAGTGTGCTTGATGATAGAGGAATAGATGTAGGGTGTTTGGGTCAGGGAAGTATGCAAAGGAAGAGTTATGCAGTGGTTTGGTGGTGAAAGCCTTATACAAGATGAAATGCCCTAAGTGGGCTGAATTAAATGGTACTGCAGTTGAATTTCTTAAAAGGGATGACTTGTTTATTGATAGTTGGTATTTCATTGTATGTATGGGTCATGGTGAGGTGCCTGAGGACTGGCAGAATGCATTACAGTGCCACTGTATAAAGGCAAGGGGAACAAAGGAGAGTGTCCCACCTACAAAGGTATTAGTTTGTTGAGTGTGCATTGTAAGTTAGATGGGAGAGTGGAGATTGAGAAGGTGAAGGCAAAATCAGAGCATCAGACTGGGGAGGAACAATGTGGTTTTAGGAGTTGTAAAGGATCTTTGGATCTGGTGGTTAGTGTGTGTATGAGAAATACTTAGAAAAACAGGGATTTTTTTGTGGCATTTACGAATCTGGAGAAAACAAATAATTGGGTTAAGAGAGATGCCTTGTGGAAGATCTTACAAATATTTGGTGTGGGAGGCAAGCTACTAGAAGCAGTGAGAAGTTCTTATCAAGAGTGTCAGACATGTGTACAAGTAGGAGGAAAAAAGCGGGTGATATCAGGTAAAGACTGATCTCCGGTAAGGGAGTATAATGTCACCATGGTTGTCTAATTTGTTTATGGATGGGTAGGTGAGGTAGGTAAACGCAAGGGTCTTGGAGAGATGGGCAAGTAAGCAGTTGGCAAGGGGTGAGGGGACCTGAGAAGCGAGTCAGTTGTTTGCGGATGACACAGCTCTGTTAGCAGATGTGGGCAAGAAACTTTTTTTTTCATTATTATACTTGATCGCCATTTCCTGCATCAGCGAGGTAGTGCCAGAAAACAGACAAAGAGAAAAAAGGCCACATTCATATCAATGTCTGATAAATAAGATGTTAACTGTATCAACAAACTCCAACCATGGTACTTACACTTTCTGTTCGATGACTTCTCGGATGAACTGATAATCTGCAATGTCTCCACTGCATGCCAAAGCAGCTTTATCAGTTACCCTGAAAACTCTCTTTACATCCCTGAACCGTGCCAGAGATCCATATGATCCAAGAGAATCCGCAGCAAGCATCACTCCCCCATCATACACTAGCCCTACTACAGAAGTACCAGAAGTTGAGGGGTACCTGAAACAGAGCAATGAAGAGAAAAAATATACACAGCAGTTTTAAATTATATGTAACTGTAAGCATATGACTGAAAATCGGTACTGTGACTTAAAAGTACAAAGAATTCATCACTAAACATGAAGCACGACTATCAACAATTAATTAAGGAAAAAAGAATGAAATCAGATTAAAATCATAACTTTCTACAGTTATGATTTTAATCGGACCACGGACAGTGAGTTCTGAAGGTTATACCTGTGTTGGAAAACTGCTTAGAGAAAACTGTTTCTGGCAGCAATAACTGGGACTAGAACACTGATTATTTCTTTGCAATCTTCTAATTTGTAGTATAAGTTTCAAGTATGTTCGTGTAAAGTCATAAAATGCACATTTATAATTAACAGCATCATGAGATAACCTTTTTTGGAAAAAGAAGACAGAATCAGAAATTTCAGGGTTGTGTAACATTCACCCTCTCCACACAACCTCAGCTATTCACATGCCTCACATACCTGCAGCAATGATGAGATTACTATTCCTTCAAACACATCCATTTTCCCCCCTCCCAGATAACAACCTCACTTTTCACACATTCTTCAATGCCCAAGAACCTTTACCCCTTCACTAATCCTATGACTTACTTCTACTTCCATGGTTCCAGTTGTTGCAATGGCCACTCCCAGGTATCTAAAACACTTCACATTATCTAAATTTTCTCCATTCAAACTCACACTCCAATCAACCTGTCCCTCTACCCTTCTGAACCTAATAACCTTGCACTTATTCATGTCTACCCTCAACTTGCTCTTTTCACACTCTTCTAAACTAACTCACCACCTTCTGCAGTCTTTACTCGAATCTGCCACCTGTACTATGTCATCAGCAGACAACAAATGACTCATTCCTCAATGCTTCGAGAACCTTAACCTCCTCATCCACCAATGACTCACTTCCATGATCCCATTCACTGCCATGGCCATTCCAACACTTCTAAAACACTTCACTTCCTCCAAAGTTTTTCCATTCAAACTCCATCCCTAACCAAACTGTCCTTCTACCCTGCTACACTTAATAACCTTGCTTTCATTCACATTTACATTCAACTTATTAATCATAAATCAATAATACATATGTAATGCTGAAAATTCCATGGGATAGGGGAGAAAGAAGACTTCCCATGTATTCCCCACATGTTGTGGAAGGCGACTGAAGACAGTGGCAGCAGGGGCTGGAAACCCTCCCCTTCTTGTATTTCAATTTCTAAAAGTGGAAACAGGAGTCAAGCAGGGAGTGCTCATCCTCTTCGATGGCTCAGACTAGGGGTGTCGGAATGTTTTTGGATGTAACCAAAATGAGAAGGATGGAGAGATAGGTAGTATATTTGAGGAAAGAAACCTGGATGTTCTGGCTCTAAGTGACATGAAGCTCAAGGGTAAAGGGGAAGAATAACTTTGTAAAGTCTTGGAAGTAAAGTCAGGGGTTGGTGAGAGGACAACAGCTAAGGAAGGAGTAGCACTACTCCTGAAGCAGGAGTTGTGGGAGTGTGTGATAGAGTGTAAGATAGTAAATTCTAGATTGATGTGGGTAAAACTGAAAGTGGAAGGAGAGAGATGGGTGATTATTGGTGCTTATGCACCTGGTCATGAGAAGAAAGATCATGAGAGGCAAGTGTTTTGGGAGCAGCTGAGTGAGTGTGTCAGCAGCTTTGGTGCACAGGACCAGTTATTAGTGATGGGTGATTAAAATGCAAATGTGAGTAAAGTGGCAATAGAGGGCATAATTGGTATAAATGAGGTATTCAGTGTTATGAATGTAAATGGTGAAGAGCTTGTGGGTTTGTGTTTGGGAATACCTGATTTAAAAAGAGATATACATAACTATATGTATTACATGTATTATAAGTATTACATGTTAATTGATAGGCTTATAAAGGAGAGACTTTTGGATGTTAATCTGCTGAGAGGGGCAGCTGGTGGGACGTCTGATCACTATCTTATGGAGGTGAAGGTGAAGATTTGTTGAGGTTTTCAAAAAAGAAGAAAAAATGTTGGGGTGAAGAGAATGGCAAGAATAAGTGAACTTGGAAAGGAGATTTGTGTGAGGCAGTACCGGGAGAGATTCGGTGTAGAATGGCAAAAGGTGAGAGCAAATGACGTGAGGGAAGTGGGTGAGGAATGGGATGTATTTAGGGAAGCACTGATGGCATGCGCAAAAGATGCATGTGGCATGAGAAAGGTGGGAGGTGGGCAGATTAGAAAGGGTAGTGAGAGGTGGGATGAAGAAGTAAAGTTGTAGGCGAAACAGAAAAGAGAGGCATTTGGACGATACTTACAACAAAGGAGTATAAATTACAGGGAGAAGTATAAAAGAAAACAGCTGGAGGTCAAGAGGAAGGTGCAAGGGATGAAAAAGAGGGCAAATGAGAGCTGAGGTGAGAGAGTATCATTAAACTTTAGGAAGAATAATAAGATGTTTAGGAAGGAGGTAAATAACGTGCATAAGACAAGAGAATAAATGGGAACATCTGTGAAGCGGGAAAGTGATAACAGGTAGTGATGAAGTGATTAAGAGATGGAGTGAGTATTCTGAAGGTTTGTTGAATGTGTTTGATGATAAGAGTGACTGAGAAAGAGTGTTTTGGTCAGGGTGATATGCAAAGTGAGAGGGTCAGGGAGAATGATTTGGTTAAGAAATAAGAGGTAGTGAAAGCTTTGCGGAAGATGAAATCTGGCAAGGTGGTGGGTTTGGATGATATTAAAGTTGACTTTATTAAGAAAGGGGTGAATGTGTTCTTGATTGGTTGGAAAGGATATTCAATGTATGTATGGACCATGGTGAAATGCCTGACGATTGGCAGAATGCATGCATAGTGCCACTGTACAAAGGCAAAGGTGAGTGTCCAAACTACAGAGGCATAAGTTCATTAAGTGATCCTAGGAAACTGAATGGGAGGGTATTGATCGAGAGGGTGAAGGCATGTACAGAGAATCAGACTAGGGCAGAGCAGTGTGGTTTCAGAAGTGGTAGAGGATGTGTGGATTAGGTGTTTGGTTTGAAGAATGTGTATGAGAAATACTTAAAAAATGGATGGATTTGTATATAGCATTTATGGATCTGGAAAAGGCATATGATAGGGTTGATAAAGAGGCTTTGTGTAGGTTTTAAGATTATAATGGAGGTTAAGCTGCTAGAAGCAGTGAAAAGCTTTTATCAAGGATGTAAGGCAAGAGTACGAGAAGGAAGAGAGGAGAGTGATTGGTTCCCAGGAAGGGTGGTTTGTGGCAGGGATGTGTGATGTCCCAATGATTGTTTGATTTGTTTATGGATGAGGTGGTTAGGGAGGTAAATGCAAGAGTTTTTGAAAGAGTATGCAGTCTGTTGAGGATGAGAGGTCCTGTGAAAAGAGTCAGTTGTTGTTCCCAATGATACAGCACTATTGGCTGATTTGAGTGAGAAACTGCAGAAGTTGGTGAATGAGTTTGGAAAAGAGTGAGAAAGGAGAAAGTTAAAAGTAAATGTGAATAAAGGCATGGTTATTAAGTTCAGCAGCATTGAGGAACAAGTCCTAACTGCTGACAAATGTCAACAAACAGATGAGGTACCAAGTGGACAGTCACATCACTGCCACCTATCCTGTGGCTTTAATGACTTGAGTGTTTTTTCTTTGAATATGAAGTTGTTTATACCTCACTCTAATGCAAAGAACTGCATGAACCATTTCTACAACCACACATGTAGAAATTGTTGGTCTTGCCACAGTATTTCATGACCTAATCTCCCAATGGAGGATGCTGTCATGAGCAAAGAGGGGTATCTGGGTATATATGATTGGTGAAGTCATTAATATACAACAGGAAGAGTGCTAGGCCTAAGATCCTACTTTTAAGTTCTAGGATGAATTTGCCACGGTGGACTTGCTTTTACTGACTTATGTTCATCGTTCAGTGACAGAAACTCCTCTACCTGTAACAAGGTTTAACCACAGACAGGGTAGTATTTCAACTTTAGCAGGATACATTGGAGGTATACAGTGTTAGAAGCCATAATCAAATCGAACAGGATAAGGTCAACTTGGCCAGATTGATCAAGACACTGTGCCCAATCATGCATGATTGTATCCCACAGGCGAGCTTCTGTCTAAGCCCATGATAAAACTGCAAGATGCAATATTTCAATGGATGATTCAGGATGATATGTTTCATGATTTTAAAGGTGATGTATGTTAGGAAGAGCAAGTCCTCGTTCTTTTACAATGACTTGAACAACACACTCATATACCAGTATATTATCTTTCAATATCAAATAACCTGACAGGGTGGAGTTCTGAGGGAGAGGGGAAAGGTGAGGTTAAATAATAATAAAGAAATCTTGTTCAGTATAAAAATAATTTTGTAACTAAAACATAATGAAACTTGGAACTTGGATTAGTACACAGGATGTGCAATCTAATATTAGCAAAATTTCCTAGTTTCAGAGGATAGATGTCAATGATTTTAATGACAGTGGCTCCTGGCACCTATGCAAGGTGACAAGTGGAAAAAAAAGAAAACACTGGAAAAATCAGTGATGTAACTCACTTCACTAGATACTGTTATGAATCTAGTGAATCCGACTGAACCTAAGTCTTGCCAATATATTTGATGAGTTAAAATAAAATAGATTACCAAATGAAATTATCAACTCGACCACATTATACTAATTCAAGAAAAACTGCTATGATAATCTTTCTTTTTTGGGTTGAAAGTTCCAGTCATGGACGAAAGTCCACATCAAGGCTGGGCCTTTATTGAAATACAGAGAAAAGTATGAAATGGAATAAGAAATGACAAGGGAAAGCATTTACGAATTAACCAAAAAGCGAAAGCCCTGTCTTGAAGTGTGCAAGGTCATAGCTGCTGAAACTATGGAGAATCCCAACCCTCTAAAACACTTCTTTGTGGTGGAAATAATAATTCTGCAGAGTAGAAAACAGATATCATAAATCTAGAAAATGTGTTTTCTTTCTGGTCCATTGTCAAATATAGCTCTATGAAACTCCAAACAAAAACTAAGGGGTATGTTTTCAGCTATCTGCAAGACGGCATCTATGAATGTCCGCACACAGCTCAGAAACATATGTAAATTGCACTGGGATATCTCTCCTTTAATAGCCGAATACTATAACAAAAGCATCAATCGATCCCTTACACTCTGAACACAGTGTAGAGTGCTTTTATCCTCAAACTTCCTTCTAATTCATGTCCCTACCTACAATATGAGAGTATGGAGGAGCTACAGGTTATAACCCATACCATATCAATTCTAGAATGAAACCAATCTATTGTTACTACTTTCATCAAAATCACCTCAAACATGCACGTCCTCTCCTGATAAATAATCCTAGCATTCATAAAGATTATAGGATGGAATTCGTCATATCAACCATGTAATCATGAAAGTGCCAGTACATCACAAATCACAGTCATTGACATCTTGCACTGACAAATCTGACCGCTTCATAATTTAATATCACATACAACAGTGTCGCATCGTACTGATCAAGTTAAACACTTAACTGTTAAATACTGTTTGGTCTAACAGTGCGGTTTGAAGACAAAATAACAGTCGGCAAACTTCATGACAACACAGGCACCTACACCATGAGTTAACATTACTTATAAATACACAAGAATTTCACCAAAACTTACAGAGTGTGAGACCTTGATTCATTCTCCATCTTATGACTAGGTAAGTTGTAAAATTGCCCAGGGGTAGGCCCTCCAGACCAAAGTGGAAGGGCCTGGATTGTAGACAAACTCGGGAGTCCGGCCATGATGACTACAGTGATTGAAAACAACACACCAAAGTCAATTGAGAGCCTTTACATTTTTGTAATTATGATACAATTTATATAAAATGCAAATACACGGTTTTAATGCTACTGATACTATGATTCATCTGGAGCTATGACAAAATTTTATCTTATAAATCTATATCTCATTTGATCTGTCAAAACACTAAGGGGCATTAGCATAAAAAAAATTCTTATTTTAAGTAGCTGAAAAATCTTTTATTTATGAAGGAGGTACATGACTATAGCAACATTTTATATAAGTATTTGATAGACTAAATGAAAGAAGCACTTAAAACTTAGAACATTTATGTTAATCTTTAATGCTATTGATATTATGGTCCTCCTTCATCAAAAGAACAAAAGATGATATTAGATAAATAGTCATAAGGTTTCTGCTCCTGAGAAGTGCGTAATGAACGCCAAAATGTAAGATATATAAAATCCGCTGAAATTTACCTTATTATTTTATATTTTTCATTCGCGCCAATGTATCTTTTGAAGTCTGCGCATGCGCACCCGCACCAGTAGTGAAAGATGGAAGTAAAGTGGTGAGGTGTTTGAATGTTAGTGAACGTAAATATCAATCGTTTATATTATATTTGAATGGAAATACTTATAGAAATATGGCGGAACCAAAGAAGGTAGCCTTTTCTACCCTGCGTCCGATTAAAAAGGAAAAGAAAAGGGAGAGGAAGGCAAAAAGCTTGCGTATTATGTTGACACTGGCAGAGTCCAATGAGAAGTCCTTTCCGGAGTTCAACTATCGAGAACTGGTGTCTCAAAAATTGGTAAGTAAATGTAATAAGATAGTAGTAAAGGTTTAGCAGAAGGGCTCAGCAAGTGGTACGTCTTTAGCATTTTATTTACCCGCTGATCAGTGCCCTGGAACTCCTGATAAGAAGCTCTAATGTTGGTGAGGGTTTGGGAGCAGACCGGTGACTGAAGCAGATGGACATTTTGTAGAGCGGGTGTACAGGATGACAGCGCCAGTGTTTCATGGTGTGGACACACTCAGACTGTAGGAGAAAACAAGGTTTAGACCCACCAACACCCAAGGCGTCCCTCAGGTCCTTCAGGATACGTTTGACGTGTGACTTTTGTGATGGTCCTCACTTGGGGACGTCCCCGAGTGTGGACCGCCATGAAGTATGACCTCAAGGGTATGTAAGGGGCCAAAGCGCCCCAAGGGCAATTGTGACCGAACCCTGATTCCCCCCCGAATATGATAGTGTTACGGTTAAAAATATACACAGAATACGGTGCTCGCTACAGCAGTCCAAGTGAGGACAGGATCATGAGGCACCGAATTTCATTGGCCCTCTGCATAAGGATTTGGGGGGGTGTCGAGGAGTGGTCCTTGAGTACTGCCATGGGAGGGTGGAGGTTGAGGATGAGGAAGGTGGTGCTGTCATTGGCTCTGGGAGGTGTTGTGAGGCGCCGGATAGTAACAAGCGACCGGGCTCTCACTACCTCACACCTTCATACTTGCATCCTTGCCTCGGACCGCCCCCCTGCATGTACGGCTCACTTACCGTACACCCTCAAGGTCATCCTTAGAATATTTGTGATGAGATATGTACTGTTCCGGTGAATATGCTGATTCATTCATTAGTTGTCATTTCGGTGGGTGTAATTTTAACCACGAGCAGCAACCCAGCTGGCAAAAATGTGTTGTATGTCAAGATCGTGCAGAGTGAGTAGACGTAGGCGGCGACGGAGGTGTCTCACTCAGCTGTGGTTTAGGTTACAGCAAGTGTTGGCCATACCAATTTACCCCAATTTCCCGAAATTCCGATCAGAAACCTTGGCTCCTCATGTCATGAATAATCGCACATGTCGGGCCCTGGCGTTGTGCGAGTGGAGTCCATGGGTAGGGATGTGAGGTTGACACCCTGGAGATGGTGTAACGTGGTACGTGGCGGGGGTCGAGGATGAGGGTGTAGGGTGTTGGGTGAGGTGGAGCGGGGTCGATTATCATAATAGCAAGACGGCCCCAGACGTCCTTCAGCCCGGGATTAAGTTGGATGCGGCAAGCACAGTCCCGCCGCGTGATGGACGGACGTGATGTTACTCACGCACCCTAACCATACAAGTTATTCTTATCTTAGTGGACGGTCAGGTGAGGAAGATGAATAGGGTAAATGTATTTGGTGGGTCCCGGATATACATGGAAACTGGTCACATCGCTAAAGAATCGATGAAGGACATTAGTACTGCCAAAAATGTATAGTTTTTGGTACAAACTTGGTAGACCGCGCAGCGCCATCAAGGGGCTGGACGCGTTTATCAGTACTGATATTTATACATTTTTAGCTTGGAAATATATCAAACTTAGGATTGTGCATTTAGCAGGTAAGACTTTTGGTATGTCTAGCGTTGCAGCCAAGGGAGACGACTGAATGCAGCCACAATGTGGAGAGCGATCAGATCTCGCAACTAGTGTCAAGGACATAAGGGCGATTTTTGAACTATAGTTTTATTTTATTTATTGTTGAATTTTGTTTGATTATGATGATGACGACCGATGATGACTATCCCCCCAGCGTCCCCCATCTTTGAGATTACTTCCCCTCCCTACCCCCCCACCTTCCTCATTGCCTGTGCCGCTTGACTCAGTTGGGGGGGGGGTGGCTTTGGGGGCGGGGCGTGCTGGGCGGGGCTTATCCGCGCGGCGCGCGTTGTGATTGGTGGGCGTGAAGCTCGGGCGTGTTTAAGCACATGTGGGCGTGGTGGGCGCGGGCGCGGGCGTGTGGGTGGTGACGTTGCTTGTATCAGTGACGTCACGACTTGGTGATGACGTCGCGGGCAGCCCCACGTGCGTCGGGAAGCGTGATGTCAGCCGCGGAGCCCGCCTTGCAGCCTACTCCCACCCACGACTGCTCCCCCTAGCACCGTCCTGAGTCGCGCGCGGGGAAAGTTGTGATGTCTCTACGCTAGTCTGAGCGCACCTGTCTGCTGGGATTATTTTTAACTATATATATATATATATATATATATATATATATATATATATATATATATATATATATATATATAAAATGATCACTATGAGACCAATGCTTCATTTTACTGTAGTTGGGCTGAATGTAGATTATACATATAGATAACAACTAAATGGATATTTTTATTTCATGTGACACTGATGATTGTTCTTGTATCTACCTTAGATTATTGTTTTGTAAAAGCTATTATTAGTAATAATAGCTGATTATTTTTGTATCTGCCTTAGATTATTGTTTTGTAAAAGCTGTTCTTAGTAATGATAGGTCGTTTTTAATACGCCTTCGCCTAATAGTTACTGCTTCTGCCCCTCTTTCCAAAACTCTTGCATTTACCTCCCTAACAACCCCATCCATAAACAAATTAAACAACCATGGAGACATCACACACCCCTGCCGCAAACCTACATTCACTGAGAACCAATCACTCTCCTCTCTTCCTACACGGTACACATGCCTTATATATATATATATATATATATATATATATATATATATATATATATATATATATATATATATATATATATGTGTACAGAGCATCAGATTGGGGAAGAGCAGTGTGGTTTCAGAAGTGGTAGAGGATGTGTGGATCAGGTGTTTGCTTTGAAGAATGTATGTGAGAAATACTTGGAAAAGCAAATGGATTTGTATGTAGCTTTTATGGATCTGGAGAAGGAATATGATAGAGTTGATAGAAATGCTCTGTGGAAGGTATTAAGAATATATGGTGTGGGAGGCAAGTTGTTAGAAGCAGTGAAAAGTTTTTATCGAGGATGTAAGGCATGTGTACGTGTAGGAAGAGAGGAAAGTGATTGGTTCTCAGTGAATATAGGTTTGCGGCAGGGGTGTGTGATGTCTCCATGGTTGTTTAATTTGTTTATGGATGGGGTTGTTAGGGAGGTGAATGCAAGAGTTTTGGAAAGAGGGGCAAGTATGAAGTCTGTTGGGGATGAGAGAGCTTGGGAAGTGAGTCAGTTGTTGTTCGCTGATGATACAACGCTGGTGGCTGATTCATGTGAGAAACTGCAGAAGCTGGTGACTGAGTTTGGTAAAGTGTGTGAAAGAAGAAAGTTAAGAGTAAATGTGAATAAGAGCAAGGTAATTAGGTACAGTAGGGTTGAGGGTCAAGTCATTTGGGAGGTAAGTTTGAATGGAGAAAAACTGGAGGAAGTAAAGTGTTTTAGATGTCTGGGAGTGGATCTGGCAGCGGATGGAACCATGGAAGCGGAAGTGGATCATAGGGTGGAGGAGGGGGCGAAAATCCTGGGAGCCTTGAAGAATGTGTGGAAGTCGAGAACATTATCTCGGAAAGCAAAAATGGCTATGTTTGAAGGAATAGTGGTTCCAACAATGTTGTATGGTTGCGAGGCGTGGGCTATGGATAGAGTTGTGTGCAGGAGGATGGATGTGCTGGAAATGAGTTGTTTGAGGACAATGTGTGGTGTGAGGTGGTTTGATCGAGTAAGTAACGTAAGGGTAAGAGAGATGTGTGGAAATAAAAAGAGCGTGGTTGAGAGAGCAGAAGAGGGTGTTTTGAAATGGTTTGGGCACATGGAGAGAATGAGTGAGGAAAGATTGACCAAGAGGATATATGTGTCGGAGGTGGAGGGAACGAGGAGAAGTGGGAGACCAAATTGGAGATGAAAAGATGGAGTGAAAAAGATTTTGTGTGATCGGGGCCTGAACATGCAGGAGGGTGAAAGGAGGGCAAGGAATAGAGTGAATTGGATCGATGTGGTATACCGGGGTTGACGTGCTGTGAGTGGATTGAATCAGGGCATGTGAAGCGTCTGGGGTAAACCATGGAAAGCTGTGTAGGTATGTATATTTGCGTGTGTGGACGTATGTATATACATGTGTGTGGGTGTGGGTTGGGCTATTTCTTTCGTCTGTTTCGTTGCGCTACCTCGCAAACGCGGGAGACAGCGGAAAAAAAAAAAAAAAATATATATATATATATATATATATATATATATATATATATATATATATATGTATGTATGTATGTATTAACGTTTGGATGAAAATACCATTCCTTTAGGGGCGGTTCGAGAGTTATGAGTATTTCAGAATTTAAAATGAATGCATATTATTATTAACGTAGTTATGAAGGAAACTTTGTTGCTGTAGCAGTTCGAGAAGGTTATGTGTAATTCAAAATTTAAAAAGAATTTAGGAATATCTTACAGTAAACATAATTTTTCAGTTATATAGTTTCTTTAGACATTCAGTTTTTTTTTTTATAGAGTTCTGTTGGTATTTTTAAGATTCTATGGTTAATTGAGTTTTTTCATCGTAAATTGCGATATTCACTTGTGTAGATTTTTTTCCTTACGTTGAAGGCTCCAGTCACGGACAAAAGTCCACATCAAGAACGGGCCTTCATTGAAATATATAGAATGCGTGGGGTAGCGATGCTGTGTCCTGTAGGATGGGGTGTCACGAGGAATGGATGAGGGCAACCGACTAAGAATATCTACAAGTGTATATATATATATATATATATATATATATATATATATATATATATATATATATATATGTGTGTGTGTGTGTGTGTGTGTGTGTGTGTGTGTATATCGGAAAGGATCACAATTTTGCGCGTGATCAAGATGTTCCTATGAGTCCACGGGGAAAATGAAACACGGTAAGTTCCAAATTGCACTTTCGTGTAATAATCACATCATTAAATGGCGTCCTAGCTTCGTCTCTTCGATGTATATCAAGTGACTTATATTTCTCTCTTGCGTCTCCCCTGATGATGTGATTATTACACGAAAGTGCATTTGGGAACTTACCGTGTTTCATTTTCCCCGTGGACTCATAGGAATATATATATATATATATATATATATATATATATATATATATATATATATATATATATATATATATATATATATATATATATACATACATACACACACACACACACGTGTGTGGGTGTTTATGCGTATATAAGTGGATGGGCCGTTCTTCGTCTGTTTCCTCACGCTACCTCGCTGATGCGGGAAATGGCGATCAAGTATTATTATTATTATTATTATTATTATTATTATTATTATTATTATTGATAATATTATTTTATGATAATGATAATGATAATAATTATAATGATAATGATAATAATAAAGGTTTATGAAAAGGAAAAGAAGAGACAAGAAAAAGTAAATTCGAATTTTGGAGAAAGTGAAAAACCTCTTTTAAAATGTCCAGGTTATGTTTATTGGGAAAGACATGAGAAGGTAGAGAGTTCCAGAGCTTGGAGATGTAGGGAAAGAAACTTCTCAAAATGGTCCTTATTTGAATTGCCAGCGGCCACACAAGCAGCCAGCTCCTTGGAACAAAAACCAAAGAAATATCTGTAGAAGAGGGAAAGTGAACCAACATTGCAACATAGGGCAAGCGGATCAAGTTTTGAAGGTAGCTGATAGAATTTATGAGTCACGCAGCTTTCAACTTAACCCTGTCAAGTAAAGATGCAGAGCTAGATCCATTTGAAGATAGCTTGAGAGTTTATAGAGCTTACAAGTCAGACAGCCTTTGTCTCAACTCTTTCAAGTAAAGATGCAGAGCTAGAAGCACCCAAGATATGAGAGAAGTCTTCTATACAAGGACAAATCAATCCTTTGAATAAACGGAGCAACTGTTCAGAAGAAATGAAATTTCTACATCTATACAGGACTCCCAGTTTCTTAGAGGCAGACTTGGCTATTTCTGTAATGAAAGTGTGGATGTTACAGTAATACGAAATTTGTTTATTGAGTTGAGGTGGAGTTACAAAACCTTCAAAGGAGAGAGAAGAGTTATGAGGAGTTTTTGATAGATGGGTAGAAACTAGGTCTTGGAAGCATTAAACTTAACTAGCTTTCTTCTACCCTGATAAGATATCCTGCCCCTGTCTGAGTCTATAAAGGAAGTTCTAGAGATGCTGATCGAGAGATAGAAGGAGTAGCATTGAAGGATGTGGATGAATGCATTGTTTGCAAACAAAAACACAGAATCTGGCACTGAAATACTTTTCATCTGTCAATCATTGATTTAAGAATGAAGTGATTTGAATGAGAACGTAGTAAATGGAGACAACATACAAAGATTTTAAACATTAAAGTACAGTTAAATAATTACTTAATGAAAGAAACACAGAGAACAAATAGAGTAGTTAGAGAATGCAAGAAAGAAGATACCATTTTAGAATTAAGAGAAATTAGTTACAGGAATAGACTGTAGGATTTAAGTTTGTTGACAATGAAAGGGGTTACTAGATACAAGTTTTAAGTTCTTAAACCAGTTTGATGATGTCAACAGTGAACAGTTGAATTACCAGAGGCCAAAACTGAAATTAAGGAAGAAACTTGTGAAAAAAGGTATTAGTACTTGTGTAGTCAGAGTAGTGGATAAATGGAATAAATTGAGTGATGAAAGTGTGAAAGTGGACAGCATACAGAAGCGTAAAAGCTGTATGATTGTACAGAAGGTTTAAGAGATGGAGCTATCATTGACATTCAGGGGGTGACAGGGGAATCATAGTATCTTTTAACTTTTAATTGTGGGGCAGTTTCCCCAGTAGGACATTTGTTCTCACCTAGTACTCATATTTGTGAGGCAATTCCCCCAGTAGACCTTTCCTATTCCCCCAGTACTCAAGAGAAAAAAAAGCCATTTTCCCCCTCAAGAAACTAGGGTATTATTATCATTTCGGACATTCAGCGAATTTCTTTTGTGGACTCTGAGCGAGGTATTTATCAAGTGTGTTCTTAAATATATCTAAAGTACTACTCTCAACCATTTTACTTGGCAGAAAGTTCCCTATGTTAACAGTACTGGTAAAGAAAAGGTACTTTTCCTCATTTGAGGTAAATCGTTTGCCCACAGGTTTGTATGTTACTACGAGTAGAATCAGAAAAATCAAGTTGTATGTGACTTGATAGATCAAGATTATCAAGATCTTTGATCATTTTGAATACTTGTGTTTGATCACCTCTTAACCTTCTCTTTTCTAAGTTAAATAGATTTAAGTCTTTTAATCTCATCTTGTTAGATTTGTTTCTCATTCCAGGTATCATCTTGCTAACTTGACTCTGTACTGTCTCTGTTCTGTCTGTCTTTTTTTCAGGTAGGGTAACCAAAACTGAATACAATATTCAAGGTCTAGACAAACCAATGAATTGCTAAGAGTAAAGATGTCTTCCTTGGACTTGAATTCAAAGGTTTTACCAATGAAATCTAACATTTTTTTTGCCCTTTTCACTGCTTCTGTGCACTGCTTCCTTGTTTGTAGATCACCAGAGAATATTACACCCAAATCTTTTTCCTCATATACCTTTTAAAGTTCAGTAGAATTCATGCTGTAGCTTGCATTTTCGTTTTTATTACCAGTATGTAAAACTTTGATATGAGAATTAATTTGCCACTTCTGAGCCCAGTTCATCTGTTTGTCTGTCAGTTTGAAGCTATAGGCATTCAGGTTCATTTGTAGATTAATTTCCCCTCGTTGTATCATTAGTGAATTTTGATATCTTGAAACACAGCCTATTATCAGTATTATCAATATATATGAAAAAGAAAACTGGTCTCAAAACTGATCCATGTTCCACTCCACTTGTTATGTATAACAATTCTGAGGCTTTTTTATGGCCAGCTAACCAATTTTGTATCTACTGTAGTACAACCCCATCATTGCCATGTGACTTAATTTTTGCTAGTAATCTTTGATGCAGAACCTTGTCATACCTTGCTGATGATATCTTAAATCAAGCAGATTTGTCAGACATGAGTGAATTCGTTGAAAACCATGTTGGTACTAGTTTTTTGAGTGTTGGTCCTCTAATTGGTTTACAGTTCTCTCTTGGATAATGGTTTCCATAAGCTTTCCAATCACAGAGATCCTCATTATGAAGCAGGAGACCAAATTGGAAGTGGAAGGATGGTGTGAAAAGGAATCTGAGCAATCAGGGTCTGAACATGCAGGAGAGTGAAAGGTGGGCATGGAACAGTGTGAATTGGAATGATGTGGTATACTGGGGTTGATGTGGAGTCAGTGGACTAACCAAGTTGTGTGAAACGTCTGGGGTAAACCATGGAAAGGTCTGTGGGGTCTGGATGTGGATAGGGAGCTGTGGTTTTGGTGCATTACACATGACAGCTAGAAATAGCATGAACGAATGTGGCCTTTTTTGTCTATTTCTGACACTACCTCGCTGAAGGGGGGGATGCTGTTTCCTGTGTGACATGGTAGTGACAGGAATGGATGAAGGTAAGTAAGTATGAATATGTACATGTGTATATATGTATATTGGAGTGGATGGGCCATTCTTTGTCTGTTTCCTGGCACTACCTCTGATGAGGGAAATGGCAATCACGTATTATAATTATAATAGTAATGATAATGTTAATAATGATAATAGTTATAATAATAATGATGATAATAACAATAATATTATTAGATTATTTTATTATACTTGATCGTCGTTTCCCGTGTCAGTGAGTTAGCACCAGGAAACAGATGAAGAACGGCCCCTCCACTCATATGCACTTATATATATTTACATAAACGCCCATACATGCACATATACATACATATGCATATCAACATACACACATATACATACACAGACATATACATATATACACATATACATATTCATACTTGCTTGCCTTCATCCATTCCTGGCACTACCCCCACCCCACAGAAAACAGCTTTGCTACCCCCTTCTTTAGCGAGGTATCACCAGGATGACAGTGTATTTAGAGTTATTAATCTTCTTTCTTATGTTCTCTTATTTTCTCGGTATGATTTTCCCATTAGGTGGGTGGTCAAACACCAGTTGTCCAGAATTATTCATTATATTTCAATAAAGCTTTTGCCTTCACAGAGGCGTCATCAGGAATATACAAATAAGATAAAAACTGCATCACAAAACTTGGATGTGACATGTAAAATGCAAGCAAAATATAGATAAGAAACACACTTGGAAAAACAGTATGTAGCTTATAAAAGTAAGGGAAAATGCTAAAAACTAAACAAATTACTAATATCATGAAGAGTCGTATGAGTTACAATCTAAATGCAAGATATGGAAAGAGAAATATAGAATAACATACAGTTGAGGAAACATAGAACAATATTAAATGAGATAGAAATATAGAAATCTGTCACTAAATACACTTAAGCCTGGCCAGTTGTGACTCTTATTGTCTAGATATGGAGTTGAGGTCATATTGGGTTTGTCTGATTCTCTCTGACCTTTGTAACCCAGGACTGGGTTAGTCAGAGCTGCGTTCCTTGTGGCCAGAAATGGCAGACTCAGTAGCTTATGGTTGGACAATGATGTGGCCCATCTGTCCTAAAATGGCTTTAGCTCTATGTCCTATTGGTGGGCCATCAAAGAGCTGTATGGCGATGGTCATGTTTGTCTAGATGTTGATGACAGGTGCTTTCTCTTTAATGTGAAATGCTTCTAATATCTGTAGTTTCCTCCATTCACTGCAACTAGTAATGCTTTTGGTGTTATTCACTATAATCTCCCTCAATAGTGTTGTTTCATGCATTTGTTCATGATGTTTGATTCCACCTTCTTGTAAGTGGAACGAGAGGTTGCAGCTCGATGCAGGTTGGATGTCCAATGTACTTTATGTGGTAGAGCTGACAGTCCCCAATGTTGCATTAGTATGATTCAGACTTCCAGAGCAATCTCCAATGTTGTTCATTATGAGCGAACATTTTTTTCAGATTGTTGTAGTATATTATCAGACTGATATTCTCATCTTCATCAATCGTTTTGATGTTTCTGGCCACAATATCTCACGTGATCTTCTCTTCCTTTCAATGTGTTGTAAATATGTTCCTGTAGTTAACTTTAATGCTGTCTCGTTGAGGTTATCTTTTTGCCATGAGATGTTGCTTTAGCATGTTCACAATGGTATCAAATTCAGTATTTGAATATCCATTGTTAATTAACATAGACCGGACACATCAAAGTTCTTAGTGCAGAAGTTGCCAGATAACCAGGCTCCCTACTTGGATTTGCATTGGCATGAGATGTATTGAAGACTATGAAAAGTACAGTACGACTGAATTTGAATGGTGCATTAAGTACAAATTGATAAACACTGTAAATATCTAAAGCTCAAAACTGTTTAATACATTTGCTACAGCCATTAAAAACACTATGTTTGAAAAGGTGCCTGGATAAGTGTCTACAAAGTGTACCAGACCATCCAGGATGTAGTGGTTAGATAAGTCTTTGGCCATGGCCTCCAACAGCATGACTGATCAGTGGAGTAACAAGACAGATCTAAAGGTAAAAGACCTCTAAAACTACTGTCAGGTAAATGAAAAGTAAGTTTAGATCTTGAATGAAAAATAGTAGGGAAAATGAAAATGAGAGGGTTAAGAAAGACAGACGAGATAAAGCAATATGAAGAATGGTGTATGGTGTAGACACATAAGGACAACATGTTTGGATTTGATAATCATCCAAGATTTAGTGAGATGGAAAGTAAATCCTTCAATGCCACCACTGTTCTGGACACCATTTTAGTACTTATAAGTTTGGATGGCAGTACTTCCTTAGACATTGCTATCTAAATCAGGATTGCAGTGCTGTACTTCTTTGAGTGATTGCTATCTTCATGTTATGGCCTGATACCCTGGGACTGTATTAGATCAGATTGAAAGATTAACAGAAATCCAGGCAGCCACATAAAGATCTATGTCTTAAGTTTGAAAAGTCAGTCTTAACTAACCTTGATCATGTCCACCTGTTGCTTCCTTCTATTCACTCTTTCGACATCTGGAACAGTTATCACACAGGCCACTTGTTGCCTCATAGTTGTAACAAGGACAGAGTTGAGAGGCTAAAAAAGATTTAGTCACTTCATGTAAAATTATTCCTTCATGATGAACTGTAGCATCCCAGTATATCTTAATACTTAAATGTCTGTTATTCTTAAGTTTTGAATGACATTATTCCTCTTATGATGTGGAGGAACTAGAGTTAATTCTTATGTTTTTGTGCAAATAGATGTATGTGAAATATTCTTTAAAGTGGACAATGATATTATTATTGTTATTATTATTAGTTTATTATTATTATTATTATTATTATTATTTTTTTTTTTTTTTTTTTTTTTTTTTATACTTTGTCGCTGTCTCCCGCGTTTGCGAGGTAGCGCAAGGAAACAGACGAAAGAAATGGCCCAACCCCCCCCCCCCCCCCCATACACATGCACATACACACATCCAGACACGCAAATATACATACCTACACAGCTTTCCATGGTTTACCCCAGACGCTTCACATGCCTTGATTCAATCCACTGACAGCACGTCAACCCCTGTATACCACATGACTCCAATTCACTCTATTTCTTGCCCTCCTTTCACCCTCCTGCATGTTCAGGCCCCGATCACACAAAATCTTTTTCACTCCATCTTTCCACCTCCAATTTGGTCTCCCTCTTCTCCTCGTTCCCTCCACCTCCGACACATATATCCTCTTGGTCAATCTCTCCTCACTCATTCTCTCCATGTGCCCAAACCATTTCAAAACACCCTCTTCTGATTATTATTATTATTATTATTATTATTACTATTATTATTTGTTATTATTAGGTCCTGGGTGCATTGAGGAGTGTGTGGAAGCAGTAGTTGTTTCTTAGGGCAAAGATGAGTTTGGTTGATGGTAAAGTGGTCTCAGCAGTGTTATATAGACTTGCGTCATAGGCCCAAAATGCAAAATTACAAAAGGGTGGATGTTTTGGAAATAAAATGCCTAAGGACAGTATGTGCT
Organism: Panulirus ornatus; assembly: GCF_036320965.1. Lineage (NCBI taxonomy): Eukaryota > Metazoa > Arthropoda > Malacostraca > Decapoda > Palinuridae > Panulirus > Panulirus ornatus. The sequence continues at coordinate 17,891,790 of NC_092250.1, forward strand.
GTGTGTAGGCTTGATCATGTAAGGAATGACAGTATAAGGGAGATGTATGATAGTAAGCTGATTGTGTTTGAGAGAGCCAACCAGAGTGTGAAGAGAAACTGACAAAGAAATTTGCATGTCAGAATCGAAGGAATCAAGGGCAAGTGGGAGACTGAGAAGGAGGTGGAAGGATGGAGTGTAAGTTTTTGAGCTATCAGGGTCTGAGCTTTTGGGAAGGTGAGAGGTATGCATGGGATAAATTGAATTAGAGTTATGTGGTTTACAGGGGTCATGTGCTGTCTGTCAGTGGGTTGAAATAGGGCATATAGAGTGATCAGAGAAAACTACAGAATGATTTGTTGGTCTTTGATGATTTAGCAGATAAATATACAAGTGCTCTATATTGAAAATAAAATCATTGATGTATACTGTGTACCGTAGTATCAAAATGTTTGAAATGTTTATCTGTAGTGGAAGACACTAATCTTTATGAAGTTTTTATACCTACAATCCTTTTCTCATTTCTTAAAACATTTTCAGCATGAAAGATTAGGCAAGAAGCGATTGGGGGATGTTATCAATGGTCCAGCATTAGACCCAACAGACCCATTTGCAGCAGATGAAGATGCTGCTTTGAAAGCTTTGGCAAAGCAATTTGAAAACAGATATGTAAGTACCCTATTGTTTTGTTTTTGGGCTAGATATTGTATGTGTAAGCTCCTGAAATTGTAGGCAAACAAATGTCCCTGCAGTATACTTTGATACCTTGTACAGGACCTGATATACATTTTTTGCTGTTTCATATATTTTGTCACAATTACTTTGTTTTCATTTTTTGTTGTTTTCTTTTCCTGTTTATAAGTTTTACTCCATATATTATCATTATTATGATTATTATTATTATTTTTGTTTATTTTTCTTTGTCGCTGTCTCCCGCGTTAGCGAGGTAGGGTGAGGAAACAGACGAAAGAATGGCCCAACCGCTCCACATACACATGTATATACATACACGCCCACACACGCAAAAATACATACCTATACATCTCAACGTATACGTATATATACACACACAGACATATACATATATACACATGTACATAATTCATACTGTCTGCCTTTATTCATTCCCATCGCCACCTCGCCACACATGCAATAACAACCTCCACCCCCTCATGTGTGCGAGGTAGCACTAGGAAAAGACAACAAAGGCCCCATTCGTTCACACTCAATCTCTAGCTGTCATGTAATAATGCATCGAAACCACAGCTCCCTTTCCACATCCAGGCCCCACAGAACTTTGCATGGTTTACCCCAGACGCCTCACATGCCCTGGTTCAATCCATTGACAGCACGTCGACCCCGATATACCACATCGTTCCAATTCACTCTATTCCTTGCACACCTTTCACCCTCCTGCATGTTTAGGCCCCGATCACTTAGAATCTTTTTCACTCCATCTCTCCACCTCCAGTTTGGTCTCTCACTTCTCCTCATTCCCTCCACCTCTGACACATATATCCTCTTGGTCTATCTTTCCTCACTCATTCTCTCCATGTGACCAAACCATTTCAAAACACCCTCTTCTGCTCTCTCAACCACACTCTTTTTATTACCACACATCTCTGTTACCCTATTTTTACTTACTCAATCAAACACGTCACACCACATATTGTTCTCAAACATCTCATTTCCAGCACATCCACCCTCCTCCGCACAACGCTATCCACAGCGCACGCCTTGCAACCATATAACATTGTTGGAACCACTATTCCTTCAAACATACCCATTTTTGCTTTCCGAGATAATGTTCTCGACTTCCACACATTCTTCAGTGCTCCCAGAATTTTCGCCCCCTCCCCCACCCTATGGTTCACTTCCACTTCCATGGTTCCATCTGCTGCCTGATCCACTCCCAGATATCTAAAACACTTCTTTTCCTCCAGTTTTTCTCCATTCAAACTTACCTCCCAATGGACTTGACCCTCAACTCTACTGTACCTAATAACCTTGCTCTTATTCACATTTACAGTCAGCTTTCTTCTTTCACACACTTTACCAAACTCAGTCACCAGCTTCTGCAGTTTCTCACATGAATCATCCAACAGCGCTGTATCATCAGCAGACAACAACTGACTCACTTCCCAAGCTCTCTCATCCACAACAGACTGCATACTTGCCCCTCTTTCCAAAACTCTTGCATTCACCTCCCTAACAACCCCATTCATAAACAAATTAAACAACCATGGAGACATCACACACCCCTGCCGCAAACCTACGTTCACTGAGAACCAATCACTTTCCTCTCTTCTTACACATACACATGCCTTACATCCTCAATAAAAACTTTTCACTGCTTCTAACAACTTGCCTCCCACACCATATATTCTTGATACCTTTCACAGAGCATCTCTATCAACTCTATCATAATCCCTCTCCAGATCCATAAATGCTACATACAAATCCATTTGCTTTTCTAAGTATTTCTCACATACATTCTTCAAAGCAAACACCTGATCCACACATCCTTTACCACTTCTGAAACCACACTGCTCCTCTCCAATCTGATGCTCTGTACATGCCTTTACCCTCTCAATCAATACCCTCCCATATAGTTTCCCAGGAATACTCAATAAACTTATACCTCTGTAATTTGAGCACTCACTTTTATCCCCTTTGCCTTTGTGCAATGGTACTATGCAAGCATTCTGCCAAATCTCAGGCACCTCACCATGTTATTTTTTTTTTTATTTTTTTTTTTTTTTGCTTTGTCGCTGTCTCCCGCGTTTGCGAGGTAGCGCAGGGAAACAGACGAAAGAAATGGCCCAACCCACCCCCATACACATGTATATACATACGTCCACACACGCAAATATACATACCTACACAGCTTTCCATGGTTTACCCCAGACACTTCACATGCCTTGATTCAATCCACTCACAGCACGTCAACCCCGGTATACCACATCGCTCCAATTCACTCTATTCCTTGCCCTCCTTTCACCCTCCTGCATGTTCAGGCCCCGATCACACAAAATCTTTTTCACTCCATCTTTCCACCTCCAATTTGGTCTCCCTCTTCTCCTCGTTCCCTTCACCTCCGACACATATATTCTCTTGGTCAATCTTTCCTCACTCATTCTCTCCATGTGCCCGAACCATTTCAAAACACCCTCTTCTGCTCTCTCAACCACGCTCTTTTTATTTCCACACATCTCTCTTACCCTTACGTTACTTACTCGATCAAACCACCTCACACCACATATTGTCCTCAAACATCTCATTTCCAGCACATCCATCCTCCTGCGCACAACTCTATCCATAGCCCACGTCTCGCAACCATACAACATTGTTGGAACCACTATTCCTTCAAACATACCCATTTTTGCTTTCCTAGATAATGTTCTCGACTTCCACACATTCTTCAAGGCTCCAAGAATTTTCGCCCCCTCCCCCACCCTATGATCCACTTCCGCTTCCATGGTTCCATCCGCTGCCAGATCCACTCCCAGATATCTAAAACACTTTACTTCCTCCAGTTTTTCTCCATTCAAACTCACCTCCCAATTGACTTGACCCTCAACCCTACTGTACCTAATAACCTTGCTCTTATTCACATTTACTCTTAACTTTCTTCTTTCACACACTTTACCAAACTCAGTCACCAGCTTCTGCAGTTTCTCACATGAATCAGCCACCAGCGCTGTATCATCAGCGAACAACAACTGACTCACTTCCCAAGCTCTCTCATCCCCAACAGACTTCATACTTGCCCCTCTTTCCAAAACTCTTGCATTCACCTCCCTAACAACCCCATCCATAAACAAATTAAACAACCATGGAGACATCACACACCCCTGCCGCAAACCTACATTCACTGAGAACCAATCACTTTCCTCTCTTCCTACACGTACACATGCCTTACATCCTCGATAAAAACTTTTCACTGCTTCTAACAACTTGCCTCCCACACCATATATTCTTAATACCTTCCACAGAGCATCTCTATCAACTCTATCATATGCCTTCTCCAGATCCATAAATGCTACATACAAATCCATTTGCTTTTCTAAGTATTTCTCACATACATTCTTCAAAGCAAACACCTGATCCACACAAGACATGTGAAATGTCTGGGGTAAATCATGGAAAGGTCTGTGGGGCTTGGATGTGGATAGGGAGCTGTGGTTTCCGTGCATTACTCATGACAGCTAGAGAATGGGAGTGTGTGGATGTGGCCTTTCTCTGTATGTTTCCTTGCGCTACCTCACTGTTGCAGGGGGTAGCAATGGTGTTTCCTGTGGGGTGGGGTGGCACTGGGAAATGGATAAAGGCGAGCAAGTTTAAATATGTACATATGTATATGTATGCATGTAATGTATATGTCATGTGCATATATGTGTTTATATGTGTAAGAGAGTGGACGGATCTGTATTTATTTGTTTCCTGGCGCTACCTTGCTGACATGGGAAACAGCAAACACATATTAATTGATAGATATTGTTATTATTATTATTGTTGATGTTATTATTATTATTATTATTATTATTATTATTATGATTATTATTATTATTATTATTATTATTATTTTTGTTGATATTATTGTTATGATTATTATTGTTATTATGTCATGAGTGGGTGTGACCTTTCTTCATCTGTTTCTGGCGCAAACGTGGGAAACGAAAGTCATGTATGAACAAAAAAATATTATTATTATTATTAGCATGGGTTTTTAATCTTACTGACTAGTTCCCTCATCAAGTGTTGACTTGAGATATATTATTAAAAAGTGATGTATATTCAGAAAGGTTGTGGAAAGCATTTGGAGGTCTTCATTTTTTCAGTCTCACCCTAACACCTTGGTTACTGTTGCTGCTATTTAAAAGTGATGTATATTCAGAAAGGTTGTGGAAAGCATTAGGAGGTCTTGATTTTTTCAGCCTCACCCTAACACCTTGGTTACTGTTACTGCTGGCCATATTTGTATGTGAAGTGTGTATGCATTGTCTTAATTTATTTTATGTTCCAAATGTGATTATGTATATTCTTAATCATAATTTTTGTCTCGTTTCCAATTGCAATATATAATTTCTCTGATATTAACTTGATATACTGTACAGTTTGAATTTGGAACAATGCAAACACTTTCTATGTCCTCTTCTGTTTCAGAGGGTAAACATCAACACCTTATCATTACTTAATACGAAGTTAATACTAAATGATATGCTAATTAACTATTTATTTTCAGGGAGGGTATACACCATCTAGGAAAAAGAAACGCAGAAAAGAGAATGACTTCTCCACACTTGGAGAAGGTTACGATGAAACTGATCCCTTTATTGATAACTCTGATGCTGTAAGTTTTGCTTTTAAGAGATGACTCAGGTTTGATTGATATAAGCAGTTTGTGAGGCTTTAGATTTATCCTCAACCATATCTTTCTGCATTTATTTTTACTTTCTTTGAATCCATTCTGTATATTGTTATCTGGCTTCTTAAAAATTCACCTTTTGTGTAATGTCACAGATGGGGAGAGGTCTCATCTATAGTCAAAATGAGAGCCTGTTCAGGCATACCTAGAAAAATTTACAAGATGGTCTGTTACTATCTAATTTACATTGGATTATCCAATTTTCTGATATGTTGAATATGTACTTTTAGCAAAAAAAAATGCAGAATGATCAGTTGCTCCCTTATTTACTTTAGGTTTTTCATTTATTTTGAAATATTTGATAGGGTACTTTTGATCTAGGTGCCTGTTTATGTAACCATTCATTGACTAATACAGATATTCAGAAATGCTCTTTAGTTAAGTACCAGTTTTCACTCCCAAAAAATATTCATAAGTATTTACTGTTCAAGTTGAAGCAGTTATTGAAGAATATTAAGATATTCATCATGAAGCATATCTTCATTTAAGCAGTTGATTACTCTGTATAACAGTGTAATGTAAGAGAATTGGGGCTGAAAGCCATACACCTTTTGTCTTCAGATATCAAATAGCATTTTCATTTCAAGGAAATGGAGCTATACTAAGTATAGTTCTTGGGTCACTAGTAAGATGATTATACTTCCAGGGTCTTTGTCCTTGTCTTTGTGTGTAAGTGGATTTGTCGTATGTCACAAGAATGTGTAGTTAGTTTTATCTGTTTTTAGCTGTGGATTAACATCTTGCTTATCATGCTCTTGATTAAGCTAAAGTTCAAGGTACGCTTGGTTCATTGTAAAATTGAATTGTTTTCACAATGTGTATCTGCACATAATTGGCACTCTTTTCACTTAAGAGTATCAATTTTATGCAGAGTATTTTTCAGTCATGCTGAGGTAGGTTCCAAGGAGGATGGATTCATTATTGTCTCCTGAGACCTATACTTGCTGGTTACAAGGGAGATGTAAGCAGGGAATTTGAGTCATATAGTGATTATATAGTAATTGTAGCAGTATGTGTAGTTATGAAAATCTGTGAGATAGGAAAGTTCTTACATAATGTTGGTGCTTGGAATAAAACATGTATGAATAATGTAGTAAACTCTGGAAATATTTAAGAAGAATGGCCAGGTTCTCATAGGTTTGAGGTAGACAAAATAGAAGGTAAAGGATAAGAGGCAGAAAGATGAAGGGAAAAGATGAGAGGCAAAAGAATCATAATAAGGAAATTGTGAGAGTTGAAAAATTCTTCGCTGAAGGTGTGGTCAGTGATAGAAGAGAGGTGGTAGGAGAGGTAGAAGATTATGAGATAATTAGATCTAGATTATATGATGCTGAAGATGGGAGCAATTACTGTTAGTTTAATGATAAGTTATGCATCAACATATAATGAGAAGCTTTTAGCAAAGGCTTCAATGAAAGTATTATTTATAGAGGGAGGATGATACTTTTGTTGGAATAATTAATGAATGCAGAGGTTGAGAAGGATGATACTAAAGGTATTGTTATGCGTAGATGGGGCTTTTAAGGGAAAAGTGTAGATGGAGAGAATTTTGCTAAGATTATTCAGAAACATGGTGGGGAAATTTGAGTTTGATGAAAGATTAATCAAACTATGGGAACATTTTGAAGACTGTGATGATGTTTAAAAAAAAAAGGGGGGGTGGGAGGGAAAAGTGGAGGATGAGAGCACGTATATCATAAAACAAACCAATTTTACCAACCAATTTTACCAACTCAGAAAAGAAGCCAAGTGAGATTGCTTGGACTGAGGGATAGATAAAATTGCATAGTTAGAATATTTATAAGATATAACAGTATCCATGGAGATGAGAGAAAAATACAGTTGCACGGTAGACCTAGTACATGGGTAATGCTATGAATGTTTTTTTTTTGGGGGGGGGGAAGTTAGTGTTAGACAGGGCAATGAACTTTGAAGTGGACATTAGGCTCCAAGAGTTAATCAACAGCCGAGTCAAACAGCTGTTTTAGGGTAAGTTTACTGGAGTAGATAGGTAGAAATTGCCAATGAGATTTGGACTGGATGGAGACCACATTCAGTTAAAGGAAGAAATGGCAGTAAAGGACAAAAATAGTGTTGGAGAACAACCAGAGGCAATAGAGAAGAGATGCAGTCTTCAGAACAAAGTGAACAAAAAGAACGTGCAATTATATTTGGAACAAAGAGGGAAAGCTTACTTTCAGAATGGAGTGCTGTTAAGGTAAATAGAGAAATTTGCATATCATGAAGATTATGGCCAAGGTTTTCAGTAGAAATTTCTGACCAAAGGAAGACCTAAGAAGAAAAAAGGTAAAAACTTGGAAAAGAAAAAGACCAGAGATATAATACCCACAGCACTAATTGAAGCAGAACAGGAATATCAGTCAGTGAAAGAGTAGGTCTAAAAGTTGACAACAGCTGCCCAGGAAGGTACTATCGTACTGACTGAGGAGTGTTAAAGTGGTGACCAGAACAATCTTACATTCTCCATGTCAGGATTGCTGGTCTTACTTTCTGCCTCATCAAAATGGGACTACCGGATTCCTCCTGCCATTTCTTCTTACAAGCACCATATACCTACTTAAACCTTGCTTATTAGTATTACTTTTTTCACATAAGTTTTTTTTTTTTTTTTTTTTTTTTTTCCGCTGTCTCCCGCGTTTGCGAGGTAGCGCAAGGAAACAGACGAAAGAAATGGCCCAACCCACCCCCATACACATGCCTTGATTCAATCCACTGACAGCACGTCAACCCCGGTATACCACATCGCTCCAATTCACTCTATTCTTTGCCCTCCTTTCACCCTCCTGCATGTTCAGGCCCCGATCACACAAAATCTTTTTCACTCCATCTTTCCACCTCCAATTTGGTCTCCCTCTTCTCCTCGTTCCCTCCACCTCCGACACATATATCCTCTTGGTCAATCTTTCCTCACTCATTCTCTCCATGTGACCAAACCATTTTAAAACACCCTCTTCTGCTCTCTCAACCACGCTCTTTTTATTTCCACACATCTCTCTTATCCTTACGTTACTTACTCGATCAAACCACCTCACACCACACATTGTCCTCAAACATCTCATTTCCAGCACATCCATCCTCCTGCACACAACTCTATCTATAGTCCATGCCTCGCAACCATACAACATTGTTGGAACCACTATTCCTTCAAACATACCCATTTTTGCTTTCCGAGATAATGTTCTCAACTTCCACACATTCTTCAAGGCTCCCAGAATTTTCGCCCCCTCCTCCACCCTATGATCCACTTCCGCTTCCATGGTTCCATCCGCTGCCAGATCCACTCCCAGATATCTAAAACACTTCACTTCCTCCAGTTTTTCTCCAATCAAACTCACCTCCCAATTGAATTGACCCTCAACCCTACTTTACCTAATAACCTTGCTCTTATTCACATTTACTCTTAACTTTCTTCTTTCACACACTTTACCAAACTCAGTCACCAGCTTCTGCAGTTTCTCACATGAATCAGCCACCAGCGCTGTATCATCAGCGAACAACAACTGACTCACTTCCCAAGCTCTCTCATCCCCAACAGACTTCATACTTGCCCCTCTTTCCAAAACTCTTGCATTCACCTCCCTAACAACCCCATCCATAAACAAATTAAACAACCATGGAGACATCACACACCCCTGCCGCAAACCTACATTCACTGAGAACCAATCACTTTCCTCTCTTCCTACACGTACACATGCCTTACATCCTCGATAAAAACTTTTCACTGCTTCTAACAACTTGCCTCCCACACCATATATTCTTAATACCTTCCACAGAGCATCTCTATCAACTCTATCATATGCCTTCTCCAGATCCATAAATGCTACATACAAATCCATTTGCTTTTCTAAGTATTTCTCACATACATTCTTCAAAGCAAACACCTGATCCACACATCCTCTACCACTTCTGAAACCACACTGCTCTTCCCCAATCTGATGCTCTGTACATGCCTTCACCCTCTCAATCAATACCCTCCCATATGATTTGCCAGGAATACTCAACAAACTTATACCTCTGTAATTTGAGCACTCACTCTTATCCCCTTTGCCTTTGTACAATGGCACTATGCACGCATTCTGCCAAATCTCAGGCACCTCACCATGAGTCATACATACATTAAATAACCTTACCAACCAGTCAACAATACAGTCACCCCCTTTTTTAATAAATTCCACTGCAATACCATCCAAACCTGCTGCCTTGCCGGCTTTCATCTTCCGCAAAGCTTTTACTACCTCTTCTCTGTTTACCAACTCATTTTCCCTAACCCTCGCACTTTGCACACCACCTCGACCAAAACACCCTATATCTGCCACTCTATCATCAAACACATTCAACAAACCTTCAAAATACTCACTCCATCTCCTTCTCACATCACTACTTGTTATCACCTCCCCATTTGCGCCCTTCACTGAAGTTCCCATTTGCTCCCTTGTCTTACGCACTTTATTTACCTCCTTCCAGAACATCTTTTTATTCTCCCTAAAATTTAATGATACTCTCTCACCCCAACTCTCGTTTGCCCTTTTTTTCACCTCTTGCACCTTTCTCTTGACCTCCTGTCTCTTTCTTTTATACGTCTCCCACTCAATTGCATTTTTTCCCTGCAAAAATCGTCCAAATGCCTCTCTCTTCCTGTCCACTCAAACACTTATAAGTATCACCATGACAGATTTCGTCAAATCTGTGGTCCCTAGTCCCCCAACCCTTTTTCAACACGCAAGTCCACAAGCTGTTAACCATTCCCACTCATTTGCAGTTGTATATGATGCAAGTGATACTTTTTAGTGAATTTTCAACATTATATAATGAATACTTATTGATAAAAAGTTTCTGTTATTCTGTTGCATTACTCAGAACTCTCCACTGGTATACCTTGAGAATAAAAGGAGCTCTTGTAGAAGGCATGCTTGCTGCCTTAGCAACTCAGTTTTTTTTTTTTTTTTTTTTTTTTTTTTTTTTTTTTTGCATTGAATATGTTAGGAATAGGCAAATGATAAAGTAAGTTTTCCCCTCACAGAATACATTCAAATAAAAGCTCATCAGCAAGACAATAATCTATGAGAAACCTATTCAGTTTGCTACATAAAAGGTGAGTTGCATCTACTGTAATTAGCTCCTTATCATGAGGAATCCTAAGGTTTTCATCTTAAAAGCATTGGTAAGTTATTGTACTAAACATAACATGGAAATTCATTGTTTAGCTCCTCCTCAATCATCATTTGAGCATTTCCATGGGTTGGATGTACAAGATCTTTTCCAGAATTTTTCCATACACATGACCACAGTTTATCCCTGGGGATAGGGGAGAAAGAATACTTCCCACGTATTCCCTGCGTGTCGTAGAAGGCGACTAAAAGGGAAGGGAGCGGGGGACTGGAAATCCTCCCCTCTCATTTTTTTTTTAATTTTCCAAAAGAAGGAACAGAGAAGGGGGCCAGGTGAGGATATTCCCTCAAAGGCCCAGTCCTCTGTTCTTAACACTACCTCGCTAATGCGGGAAATGGCGAATAGTATGAAAGAAAAAAAAGACATCACCACAGTTGTTTCATGTTCTTAATGGAGAACATTTGCACAGGTAATGATGTATTGTCATATTCCATGAGTGATTATATGCAATAGCTTTGATTTTTCATGCATTTTTCTTCACAGTGTGATGAGGTGGTACCAACACACATGGAAACAAAACACCGAGGCTTTTACATTAATTCGGGTGAATTAGACTTTGAAATGGTGGCAGAGGAGTCTGAAGATGAAGACTCTTGTGTTAGTGAAGCTGAAGTCAGAAGAAAAAAGAAACAGGTTAGTTTGTATAAAGTCTCATGTAAATACATAATAGCTGTAATATGAGTGTATGGGGAGGGTGTTTTGCAATCTTGGAATTCCTTCTCTTAAATCTTCTTTACTGTCATGTAACTTTTCATTTTTGTAGACTGACTTAGCATATGCAATTCATCCACCACTCTGTTACCAAGAAATACATCTTTGCATCTTTCCAAATGTGTCTCTTGCTATAAGTTCTCACCGATCTTTCTTTATTGATTTCAAGGGGCTGTTCACTCTCGACTTTGTCAGTTACTTAGATACTTAAAGTTGTAGTCATGTATCTCTCTTTAGCAAGTACTGTACAAATAATCTAATCTTTCTCAGTAATTCAGCACCCTTTATAAACTTTGTTTTACTATCTCTGTTGCCCTTCATTGAACCTTAAGAGAAAATATACATGTGTATTCAACTAGGTTGACCACACTAAAGATATCAACTGTTATTTAGTCAGATATGTGCTGTTGGTAGTTTAACGAACATTTTCTTTTCCTTGTTCTTAGATGTAATTTTTATACTAACTAGCACGTAAGTTACATCACTGATAGTTCTCCTTATGAGTTGGTTTGGGGTTAGGATGGATACATCATCTTCCATCAGCTGTTGCCATAATTTATCAGCTAATTTACCAATGCTCCCCTGATTGTTTATTTATAAAACACTCTTGGGACCCCAGCTTGTGAGTGTCCCTCCAATTACCTGTTAAACAGGTGTCCAGTTTGCAGTTCAGTGAAGAATTTTATCCTGGCTCCAGCTCCCTGGAGCAGTTACTGCATTTGTGTGTATGTAATTCCCAGTTTCTACTGTATGGGGGAAGAATTTTACACTTTTTAGGCCCCATCTCTCAAACTTTCTTTCCTTTCTCAACTTTTTATACTTCTGTGTGCTATCTGTGTTCACTGTGTTCTCATGCAGTTCATTCCATTCATCCATCACCATTGTTATACTGTAAAATTCTTCTTTACATCTTTTTTTTTTCACATTTCTTGTTTAATCCATAGATATTTTGAAGGGTTGTTCACTGTCTGTGTCATCAGTTTGATTTAAAAACCTAAATGTTTTGATCAGGTCACCCCTCCCTCTTACTTGCATGGTGGGCAAATAGCCTTTCCTTTTGGTGTCATCTTTGTTGCCCTTCTCTGGACCTTATCTGTTAGCTCTTTTTGCCTCATTAGTTGTGATGTGGTGTGAACACTTTGCTGAATAATGCCTTATCCATGAACTTGAATGCAACTGTAGAAATATAAGTATGCTGTGGCTCACTCCAGTTTCTCCATGAAGGGTCGCAGCCTAACAGCACCAATGTTCACTTTCTTCCCACTGTAACTTAACCCATTATGTACTGTTTGAAGGTGCCATCAGTTTAGATCAGTTAATGTTATCCCTCCTTGATAGGACTAGTTCCCTCCTCCTTTATCTTTTTCCTTCCTTGTTATTATATACAGTTTCGGGAGGATTTGGATAGATTTTATCTCATTTGTGAGTTTAGTCTTCACTGCTCCAATGATATTAGAGTTCCTTTCTCAGACATGGCCTTTAAGCTCTAGTTCCTTACCATTTGCCATTAGTCCATCTGCCTTAGTGTACAGAGCCTTCAGTTTACAGCACTTGCTTCTAGCTAGTTCTGTCTCTCCTGTGATGTTTCTTCCCCTGGCTTGATCTGACTCACTATGGTTTTTTGCTTTTACCCGGTTTCCTTAACTTTTTTTCTCACTTCTCTTGCCATGTCACTGCTAAAATACACTTGTTTGAACTCCTCTCTTCTGGTAAGTCTGAATGGCTGTCTCAGTTCATATTGACTACACACTTTCATGTCAAATGTTACCCTTAGTGGCCTTTTCCTTAATGTATTTGAAGTTTGACCCCATTATATTGAGTTCCCTTACATCTTGACCTGCAAATGTCAATTCCACTATGTTTAGGAACTTGCCAATTTGATTGTGTTCCATAGCTTTTCTTTCTGTCATGTTTGGAGGATTTTTTTTCATGGCCAAAAGGTCATCACCTCCCCATGGACAACTTCCCTTATTTGTATAATGACCCCTATTTCCATTATTTCCTGTATTCCCTATCTAAAATCTACTTTTTCATTGTTTCAGAGCAGATTTGAACTGCTTGTGCCATAAGTTTCTCATCCATAATTCCACATACTTCAAGTAGTATCCTGTCTCTGACTGTATACACAGTCCCCTCAACAATTATATCTAGAATTTTGCTCTGCCCCTATGCTTTGGAACCTCAAGCATCTCTCCACCTTAGAAGCTTTCCAATTTTCTCGAGTTTTGTGGTCTTCGTCATCTCGTATCCTGTCTCTTACTGTGGACGGAGCCTCTTTGACATTCCTATTTTGTTCTCTGCTGTCTTTACCTGCTCCAGAATTTTCAGTATCTCTACTCCTTGGTTCCCTTCAGTATTATTACCTATACAGTCTTCTTCTGACCTAGACTTAACCCTTATCTGGCAATCTACCATCATCATTTCTAGGCTCCAGTTCCTTAGCTTTTTTGTTTTTTCAGCCGTAGAATTAGCTTTAAGTTCTTTTATCTCATCTCCTACCTTATCTAGATTGCACTTCCATTCGCTAACAGCATCTCTCAGTACCCTAACTTGTCAAGTTCTGTGGTTGTTTTACAGTTCTTCTACCTCTAATGCTTTCTGATAGTTTTTGTTTCCTGGCAATATAGTTTTATGTTTCCTGGCAATATAGTTTTATGTTTCCTGGCAATATCCTCTTTATGTATTCACTGCTTACTTCAGGTGGCATATTCTTTAGAGAAACAATACTTCCCATGTATTTCCTGTGTGTCATAGAAGGCGACTAAAAGGGTAGGAGCAGGGGACTGGAAACCCTCCCCTCGAATTTTAATTTCTAAGAAGGGAAACAGAAGAAGGAGTCAAGCGGGGAGTGCTCATCCTCCTCAAAGGCTCAGATTGGGATGTCTGAATGTGTGTGGATGTAACCAAGATGAGAAGAAAGGAGAGATAGGTATTATGTCTGAGGAAAGAAACCTGGATGTTCTGGCTCTGAGTGAAACGAAGCTCAAGGGTAATACAAAATTCTGGAGTGAAAGATTTTGAGCAATTGGGGCCTGAATGTACAGGAGTGTGAGAGGCTTGCAAGGAATAGAGTGAATTGGAACAATGTGGTATACTGGGTCGACGTGCCATCAATGGACTGAACCAGAGCATGTAAAGCATTTGGGGTAAACCATGGTAAGGTCTTTGGTGCCTGAATGTGGATAGGAAGCTGTGGTTTTGGTGCATTACACATGACAGCTAGAGAGTGAGTGCGATTGAATGTGGCCTTTTTTTGTCTGTTTTCTTGGCATTAACTCGCTGAAGTGGGGGGTAATGATGCTGCTACATATGGGGTAGGTTTGGTGACAGGAATGGATGAAGGTAAACAAGTATGAATATGTACATATGTATATATGTACATGTCTACTTGTGTGTATGTATGTGTATGTGCGTGTATGGGTGTTTATGTATATATATGTGTATATGAGTGAATGGGCCATTCTTCATCTGTTTCCTGGTGCTACCTCTCTGATGCAGGAAACGGCAATTAAGTATGATAATACAATAATCTACAATTGGCATATTTTAGGGGCTATCAGCTGTCAGTTCCTCTTCCAACTCTCCATTGCAGACCCACATTTACTAGGAGCTATACACGCCCTCCCATCTTCTTATTTATACTTATGCCCTACTCTTCTAGTAGAACTCATTGCATTTGGTAATTTTCCATATTCCCCATGTATCTGCCGCACATACCACAAGGCACCACAGTCATTCCTGTTGTACACTTTCTCTAGATCCATAAATGCCACATACAGTGCAACCTCATTTTACTCTTGACACCATGTTGCTCCAACTCAGTCAGTTCAATTGTTCATGCTTTACCCTTTCCATCACCATTCTCCCCTGTACCTTGTCAATTCTGATAAACATATTTATATCTCTGGAATTTTTTGAGTCCCTTTTCTCAATACATATTTATATTGAACAGCTACTGTGACCAGTCAGCAGCACTGTCATCCCTTTTCATGAGACACTCAACCATACTCCCATCTGCTTTTCAAGCTTTACTATATTTTATCTTCCACAGAACTTCAACTGCCTTTTCTTGTCTTACTTTCCCTTTCACTATGATTTTCTCATTCACTATCCTGCCTCTTCCTAGCCACCACGTCTACCTTTACTGTCATCTAACACATTTAGTATTCCTTCAAATTAATCAGTCTTCTTTTCACATCTTTGTTTGTTAGCAGTTTTTTCATGTGCTCTCCTTAAGGTTAAAATCATTTGTTCTGCTAGTCTCCTCACATGATTTACCTCCTCTCATAACATTTCCTTATTTTCTTTGAAGTTCTGTGATACTCTCCCCATGTCTCATGTGCTCTCGGTTTTAAGTGTACTTTATTCTTGACATCCTCCTTTCTTTTGTACTAATCCCAATCAGTTGCACTCTTCCCATACAGATAATGTCTGTGCAGTTCCTTTTTCTTTTTTGCTAGCAATTCAACTTCCTCATTCTGTAACTCACTACCCTTTCTCATACTTCCAGATACCCCATATTTCATGCTAATGCTTAATCACTGCTTCCTTAAATACCTTATGCCCCTCTATTCCTCTTGATTTATTTACTCTCACCTTCTTATTTTTAACTCAGTATTTCTTGGTATATCTGCACACAAGCTATTTTTTCAGCTTGATGTCTGTCTCCACATCTTTCATGCATGCATATTTCAAGTAGAAACTAATCATTACAGTGCAGTGCTGTAAAATCTTTTGCCTTTTTTGTCAGAATCTAATACAGTCAGATGAAGAAGTACATAATGAAGAGAGAGAAGATGAAGAGGACGGTGATGAAGAGGATGAGGATGGTCTTTCTAAAAAGGTAAAGGTGAAAAGGGAAGTGGAAATTTCCTTTGTGCTTTCTTTCTGTTTTTTCTAAGATATTTTTATAGATTAGTTTTTGTAATCATATATTATTGGAGTTCACTACTCTTGGAGGCTGTTACCATGGCCACTTCCTTTAGGGAGTTCCATTTGGGAATAGAGGTCACATATGTAGATAGATAGCAAGGAATAAACCCTTCTCAGCACCAACATCCACAAGATAACTTTCATAAGATAACTTTTATTCTCATTGACTTCAGGCACTCCTCATATACCAACTATCTCACCTGTTTTATTACATTCCACCTTCACATTCATATTACCCATTACCCACCTTTTCTCAAAACCATATGAAATATATCTGTTGTATAGTAACCATTCTGTTAAAGATTAGAGTTTAGCTGTTGCCATTATTTTAAAGATTAGTGTTTAGCTATTGTTATAAAGATGCTTTATACTTTCAGAGAAGATTATATGAGAATGGCATCATTCAGCCAAAGAAGCGGAAATTGGATGAAGGTGAGCTTTTACGAAAAAGGAAAAAGATGATTGGTCAGTTTAATGCTAAAAACCAGGAGAAGAAAGATTCGGATCAAGAGGTGGAAAAAGTTGCCAATGGAAGTGATAGCAAAGGTAACATTTGTATACTAAACATGTTTTCTCTTTTGAACATCATCCATAGAAACATAACAGAATAGTAAAGTAAAAGCTAACTAACTTACACTGCATCAGATTTTACTGAGGTTCCACTTTTTGAGTGTACAAAGTTAGTAGATTTGAAGATAAAGAATAATGTAGTTTCCTGCCTTTTAAATGAGACCACTGATTTTTAAAACAAGATATGAAAATGTGAATTCATAATTTTTCAAAATATTGCAGATTGAGTTAAAGTCTGAATGATGATTTCCACTTCTCTGAGTAATCAGGGGTTTTCTCCCCAATTATGATTTTTTTTTTTTTTTTAAGCTGAGATGGCATGGGCAGCTGAGGCCCTAATCAAGGCCATACCATGGAAAGTTTTATGGGACCTGGATGTAGAAAGGGAGCTGTGGTTTCTGTGCATTATACATGACAGCAAGAGACTGAGTGTTAACGAATGTGGCCCTTGTTGTCTTTCCTAGCGATACCTCGAGCACATGCGGGGGGAGGGGGTTTTCATTTCAGGTATGGTGGAGTGGCGACAAGAATGAATAAGGGCAGACTATGAATTATGTACATGTGTATATATGTATATGTCTGTGTGTGTATATATACGTATACGTTGAGATGTATAGGTATGTATATGGGCGTGTGTGGATGTGTATGTATATACATGTGCATGTTGGTGGGTTGGGCCATTCTTTCGTCTGTTTCCTTGCACTACCTCGCTAACGCGGGAGACAGCGACAAAGCAAAATAAATAAATAAATAAAAATATATATATATATATATATATATATTTTTTTTTTTTTTTGCTTTGTCGCTGTCTCCCGCGTTTGCGAGGTAGCGCAAGGAAACAGACGAAAGAAATGGCCCAACCCACCCCCATACACATGTATATACATACGTCCACACACGCAAATATACATACCTACACAGCTTTCCATGGTTTACCCCAGACGCTTCACATGCCTTGATTCAATCCACTGACAGCACGTCAACCCTGGTATACCACATCGCTCCAATTCACTCTATTCCTTGCCCTCCTTTCACCCTCCTGCATGTTCAGGCCCCGATCACACAAAATCTTTTTCACTCCATCTTTCCACCTCCAATTTGGTCTCCCTCTTCTCCTCGTTCCCTCCACCTCCGACACATATATCCTCTTGGTCAATCTTTCCTCACTCATTCTCTCCATGTGACCAAACCATTTCAAAACACCCTCTTCTGCTCTCTCAACCACGCTCTTTTTATTTCCACACATCTCTCTTACCCTTACATTACTTACTCGATCAAACCACCTCACACCGCACATTGTCCTCAAACATCTCATTTCCAGCACATCCATCATCCTGCGCACAACTCTATCCATAGTCCATGCCTCGCAACCATACAACATTGTTGGAACCACTATTCCTTCAAACATACCCATATTTGCTTTCCGAGATAATGTTCTCGACTTCCACACATTCTTCAAGGCTCCCAGAATTTTCGCCCCCTCCCCCACCCTATGATCCACTTCCGCTTCCATGGTTCCATCCGCTGCCAGATCCACTCCCAGATATCTAAAACACTTCACTTCCTCCAGTTTTTCTCCATTCAAACTCACCTCCCAATTGAATTGACCCTCAACCCTACTGTACCTAATAACCTTGCTCTTATTCACATTTACTCTTAACTTTCTTCTTTCACACACTTTACCAAACTCAGTCACCAGCTTCTGCAGTATCTCACATGAATCAGCCACCAGCGCTGTATCATCAGCGAACAACAACTGACTCACTTCCCAAGCTCTCTCATCCCCAACAGACTTCATACTTGCCCCTCTTTCCAAAACTCTTGCATTTACCTCCCTAACAACCCCATCCATAAACAAATTAAACAACCATGGAGACATATATATATATATATATATATATATATATATATATATATATATATATATATATATATATATATATATATACTTCCCACGTATTCCCTGCGTGTCGTAGAAGGCGACTAAAAGGGAAGAGAGCGGGGGCTGGAAATCCTTCCCTCTCGTTTTTCATTTTCCAAAAGAAGGAACAGAGAAGGGGGCCAAGTGAGGATGTTCCCTCAAAGGCTCAGTCCTCCGTTCTTAACGCTACCTCGCTAACGTGGGAAATAGCGAATAGTATGAAAGAAAAAAATATATATATATGTATGTATGTATGTATAAGGGAGAAAGAATATTTCCCCTGTATTCCCTGCATATTGTAGAAGGCAACTAAAGAGGGCAGGAATGGGGGCTGGAAACCCTCCCCTCCTTATATTTCAATTTCTAAAAGGGGAAACAAAGGAAGGAGTCAAGCGGGTTGTGCTCATCCTCCTCAAAGGCTTAGATTGAGTTGTCTGAATGTATGTGGATGTAACGAAGATGAGAAGAAAGGAGAGATAGGTAGTATGTTTGAGGATAGAAACGTGGATGTTCTGGCTCTGAGAGAAATGAAGCTTAAGGATAAAGGAGAAGAATGACTTGGAAAAGTCTTGGGAATACAGTCAGTGGTTGGTGAGAGGACAAGAGGTAAGGAAGGAGTAGCACTACTCCTGAAGCAGAAGTTGTGGGAGTGTGTGATATGGGTAAAACTGAAAGTGGATGGAGAGAGATGGGTAATTATTGGTGCCTATGCACCTGTTTATGAGAAGGATCATGAGAAGCAAGTGTTTTGGAAGCAGGTGAATGGGTGTGTCAGTAGCTTTAGTGCACAAGACTGGGTATAAGTGATGGGCAATTTGAATTAGAAGGTGAGTAATATAGCAGTTGAGGGTTTGATTGGTGTACATGGGGTATTCAGTGTTGTGAATGGAAATGGTGAGGAGCTTGTGTATTTATGGGCTGAAAAAAGACTGGTGAATGAGAATACCTGGTTAAAAAGAGATATACATAAGTATACACATGTGAGTAGGAGAGATGGTCAAAGGGCATTATTGGGTTACATGTTAATTGTTAGGCGTGTAAAAGAGACTTTTGGATGTTGATATGGTGAGAGGGTCATGTTGTGGTATGTCTGATCACTTAACTTGTGGAGGTGAAGGTTTGTAGAAGTTTTCAAAAAAAAAAGAGAATGTTGGGAAGAAGAGAGTAGTGAGAGTAAGTGAACTTGGAAGGGAGCTTTGTGTGAGGGAGTACCAGGAGAGATTAAGCGTAGGATGGCAATAAGTGAGAGCAAAGTATGTGAGGGGAGTGGGTGATGAATGGAATGTATTTAGGGAAGTAGTGATGGCATGTGCAAGAGATGCATGTGGCATGAGAAAGGTGGGAGGTGGGCAGATGAGAAAGGGTAGTGAGTGGTGGGATGAGGAATTTAAGTTGTTAGTGAAAGAGAAAAGAGGCGTTTGGATGATACAATGGACGAGTGCAAATTATTGGGAGATGTATAAAAAAAAAGTGGCAGGAGGTCAAGAGGAAGGTGCAAGGGTTGAAAAATAGGGTAAATGAGAGTTGGAGTGAGAGAGTATCATTAAACTTTAGGAAGAATAAAAAGATGTTTTGGAAAGAGGTAAAGAACGTAAGACAAGAGAACAAATGAAAACTTTGGTGAAGGGGACAAGGGGGAAGGAGTAATAGCAGGTAGTTATGAAGTGAGTATTTTGAAGGTTTGCTGAATGTGTTTGATGACAGAGTGGCAGATGTAGGGTGTGTTGGTGTGTGATGTGAGAGGGTCAGGGAGAATGATTTAGTTAAGAGAGATGAGTTAGTTAAAGCTTTGTGGAAGATGAAATCCAGCAAGGCAGTGGGTTTGGATAGTATTGCAGTAGAATTTATTAAGAAAGGGAGTGACTGTGTTGTTGATTGGTTGGTAAGGATATTCAATGTATGTATGGATCATGGTGAAGTGCCTGAGGATTGGCGGAATGCATGCATAGTGCCATTATGCAACGGCAAAGGGATAAAGGTGAGTGTTCAAACTACAGAGACATAAGCTTGTTGAGTATTTCTGGGAAATTGGATGAAAGGGTATTGACCAAGAGGGTGAAGGCAATTACAGAGCATCAGGTTGGGGAGGAGCAGTGTGGTTTCAGAAGTTGTAGAGGATGTGTGGATCAGGTGTTTGCCTTGAAGAATGTGTGTGAGAAATACTTAGAAAAAAAGATGGATTTGTATGTAGCATCTATAGATCTGGAGAAGGCATATGATAGGGTTGATAGAGATGCTTTGTGAAAGGTCTTAAGAATATGTAGTGTGGGAGGTAAGCTGCTAGAAGCAGTGAAAAGTTTTTACCAAGGATGTAAGGCATGTGTATGAGTAGGAAGAGGGGGGAGTGACTGGTTCCCAGTGAAGGTTGGTCTGCGGCAGGGATGTGTGATGTCCCCATGGTTGTTTAGCTTGCTTATGGATGGAGTGGTTAGGTAGGTAAATGCAAGAGTTTTGGAGAGGGGTGAAGTATGCAGTCTGTTGGGGATGAGGGACGTGGGAAGTAAGTCAGTTGTTGTTCACTGGTGATACAGCTCTGGTGGCTGATTTGAGTGAGAATCTGCAAAAGTTGGTGACTGAGTTTGGAAGAGTGTGTGAAAGGAGAAAGTTGAGAGTAAATGTGAGTAAGAGCAAGGTTGTTAGGTTCAGTAGGTTTGAGGGACAAGTTAATGGGGATGTAAGTTTAAACGGAGAAAAATTGGAGGATGGATGTGTTGGAAATGAAATGTTTGAGCACAGTATGTATTGTGAGGTGGTTTGACTGAGTAAGTAATGAAAGGGTAAGAGAGATGTATGGAAATAAAAAGAGTGTGGTTGAGAGAGCAGAAGAGGGTGTGTTGAAATAGTTTGGACATATGGAGAGAATGAGTGAAAAAAGATTGACAAAGAATATATATGTGTCAGAGGTGGATGGAACAAGAAGAAGTGGGAGACCATCACTCTTTATCTGCTTTCATTTTTACCTGCATTATATTTAACAATAACTAACTTTCTGTTGGTTTTCAGCTTTTCTTACCACATGCTTTGCCTCAATAGATAAAGTGTGAATTAAATGTCCTATATTCAATTTTAGTTTAGTTTTGAAACACATGAGATGTTTATCAAGATTTTTAATTATCCATTAAACTGAACTGCTTACCACCTCTCCCATAACCCATGGTGAGTTTTGAACTTTACTTTTCTCTTCAGAGCATTTTCACAATCCGATTTATCTCTTTTAGATTTCCTTTACTGTTTGCATTTGTTTTAAAGATCATTGAAAACAAAATCATGATCTTCTTTGTTAAAGGTGAAACCCAGCCAAGTGAACAGTCCATTAAAGCCAGTATTGAAGCTGTAGTCAACAGAGCACGTGAGGAGGCTGGTGAAAAGAAAGATGATAGTGATGAGTCTGCTTCTTCCAGTTCTAATTCTACTTCCTCTGATAGTGACTCTTCTGGCAGTAAGTCAAATGGAAATTTGTTTTTAGATTTGATTTTTGTTTCATGTTATTTGATTGATTGAATAGATCTTGTGAAAATTATTTTCTAAGACCAAATAATTGAAAAGTTGAAAGCATCCGAACAGCACAGAATGAGGTTGAGATGATATGTATGCAATTTACAAATGCACTAATGGAGGCTGCTATGGAGGTGAACAGTCCTACAAGTATGGATTATGGAATGAGGGTGGAATAAAGATTTAAGGCAGTATGTAGAGTAAAAAATAGATGGTTTGGAAGAAGCTGAATTTGCAAGAAAATATTTTAGTTTTAGATGGAAGGCAAAGAGTGTGGAATGTAAGATCCATAACACTTAGAAAAGATCTGGGGGCAATCTTGGAGATACATTATAGGAAAAGAACTGGTGCACTCTTGGAGATGCATCCTAGGAGAACCCAGCTGTTGTCACTATTGCTTAGCCATGTGTAGATGTTTATAAATTGTTGTCATTTGTGATGTTATTGTTAGTCATAAATGATATTCCTGAGCATGTACATGATTATTCTATAACAAACATTGAATTTGAAATGAGTGCCTACGATGAGATTTTGTCAAATGGGTAGGGCTAACTTGTGTTGCTCACCACGTCTTACTTGATGAATGAGATTATTCCTCTCTGATTTCACCTACATGACATAATTACAATAAACCCTCAATTTAACAGACTAATCAGGGGGAGGGGGTGTCCATTGATGCTGAAAGTCTTAAATTGAGAATGTAACATATAGACAGTTTTTTAATACAATATACACTAATACATTTCACAGTCTTTCTTTTACCTCTTCTATCACTTAATGCCATTTTGAATTGGAAGGATTGCAAAATTATTTGATGAATAAAGTCACTATTCTCTGTATACAACCTGACTGCATGGTAGCTTGATGCAGACTGAGACCAAAACAAAGCAAGTATACCCCAGACTACCAAAAACAAGTGTGATATGAAATGCATATGCTGCGATGTTTGAGACTTTTTAATTTTTTTATTTTTCAGATTATTATTAATTAATGTATTATTATTTGCTTGGTCTGTTAAATCCAAAATCAGTTAAATTGAGGGCAAGCTGGACCTGTTTTTGAGTATTATTAATTAATGTCTTATTATTTGCCCAGTCTGTTGAATCCAAAATTTGTAAAATTGGGTTCCATTAAATTGAGGGTGTACTGTACCTGTTTATGATTCAACTGGAGCTGATTTCAAATTTTGGCTTATTTATTTTTTCAATTGTTCCATGGTATTCTTGATGACAATATTTTTGTATCTTCTTTGTTGAGAGGCCCTCAGTTTGAATGGATTTTTCTTCTATCTGTCTATATATCTATATCTGGAACCTGTTTCCACCTCACAGGGAGGCCATGGCGGTATAGTCTCCATAACTAGTGAACTCTATTGCTTCTCCTTAGCCTTTAGTGCCTCACCCTTAACAGGCCACTGGCAGAGGGCAACTCTAGCACAGTGTTTGCAGAGGCTTCTCTTTCATTTTTCTTTATACCATCAATTTGTTGCCACAGATAGATTACCATATATCTTTCTTTTCATCTTTTTCTTTGCTATGTAATTTCAGTTCTCAACCTTTCATGGGATTTCAGGTGTTCCATCCCCTTGATTTTGCATATGAATTGCTTTTGAATTCTCGTTGATTTATTTATTTCCAGATGTCTCATTGGTGACCATATGACATAGCTGTAGTCAGCTTTGCTTATAGACATATTCAGAATTTTGTCCTTTGTAAAAGTTTTCAGAATCATTCCACACGTTACTTGGGTTGATACTTTAGTGGTATCTTCTCAACATGTTCTCTGATTTCTTTCTTTCTTTTTTTTTTTTTTTTTTTTTGCTTTGTCGCTGTCTCCCGCGTTTGCGAGGTAGCGCAAGGAAACAGACGAAAAAAATGGCCCAACCCACCCCCATACACATGTATATACATACGTCCACACACGCAAATATACATACCTCACAGCTTTCCATGGTTTACCCCAGACGCTTCACATGCCCTGATTCAATCCACTGACAGCACGTCAATCCCGGTATACCACATCGATCCAATTCACTCTATTCCTTGCCCTCCTTTCACCCTCCTGCATGTTCAGGCCCTGATCACACAAAATCTTTTTCACTCCATCTTTCCACCTCCAATTTGGTCTCCCACTTCTCCTCGTTCCCTCCACCTCCGACACATGTATCCTCTTGGTCAATCTTTCCTCACTCATTCTCTCCATGTGACCAAACCATTTCAAAACACCCTCTTCTGCTCTCTCAACCACGCTCTTTTTATTTCCACACATCTCTCTTACCCTTACGTTACTTACTCGATCAAACCACCTCACACCACACATTGTCCTCAATCATCTCATTTCCAGCACATCCATCCTGCGCACAACTCTATCCATAGCCCACGCCTCGCAACCATACAACATTGTTGGAACCACTATTCCTTCAAACATAGCCATTTTTGCTTTCTGAGATAATGTTCTCGACTTCCACACATTCTTCAAGGCTCCCAGGATTTTCTCCCCCTCCCCCGCCCTATGATCCACTTCCGCTTCCATGGTTCCATCCGCTGCCAGATCCACTCCCAGATATCTAAAACACTTTACTTCCTCCAGTTTTTCTCCATTCAAACTTACCTCCCAATTGACTTGACCCTCAACCCTACTGTACCTAATAACCTTGCTCTTATTCACATTTACTCTTAACTTTCTTCTTTCACACACTTTACCAAACTCAGTCACCAGCTTCTGCAGTTGCTCACATGAATCAGCCACCAGCGCTGTATCATCAGCGAACAACAACTGACTCACTTCTCAAGCTCTGTCATCCCCAACAGACTTCATACTTGCCCCTCTTTCCAAAACTCTTGCATTTACCTCCCTAACAACCCCATCCATAAACAAATTGAACAACCATGGAGACATCACACACCCCTGCCGCAAACCTACATTCACTGAGAACCAATCACTTTCCTCTCTTCCTACATGTACACATGCCTTACATCCTCGATAAAAACTTTTCACTGCTTCTAACAACTTGCCTCCCACTGATTTCTAGTTTCTAATTTTTGATTGCATGCAGATCATTTACTTTTGTGTCACTTTCTGTCATTTTCTGTGTTGGGCCTTTATTTGGTGTTACTGATGCATTCTCACTTGTTGCATAACTTTTGCTCAAACTTATCTTAGTTAGATTCTGTTGGGTTCACTTTTGCCCATTTGCAGATTGTGTCAAAGTCTTTTTACATTTCCTTTTGATCAGCTGATTCACTCATTTTGCTTAATCTGGTATCTCCTTACTATGCTTTCCTTTGCTTTGCTGTTGATGTCTTCTATCATTATTATAAAGAGTAAGGAGGCTAAAGCCATTTCTTGTTTTACCCCTGATAGAGCGTGTATTACACTGCCATAGATCTCCATTGTCTTCGTCATATGTCTGTTCTACTTGGCAGGCATAATTTCCTTGTCCACATCCTATACACTTTGTTTCTAGGATTATGTCTCTGCTTCCTATATACTACATTTAATATTTTTACATATGCTAAGATAGTTTTCAATATACTGTTTGAACACCACACAAAGTCTGTCCTTTGATGTTTTTGCTGGATGTGTTTTCTTTACTGTGCCTCATTGCCTTTTGAATCCATATTAATTAACTAAACTGTTTTCTTAATAATTTTTTCTTCAGTTTTCAATTTGCTTCGATGTTCATGATGTTTTATCATTTAAATAACTTCATTATCTTTACTGGAAACTACTCATGCATCAGTAATTGTATTACTTATACTTGTAAGTACTCTTTACCCATTTTTTCCCATGCCAACGTATTCCTTTCTGTTTCACATTGTTTTAATGATTAATTAATTTTTTTTGAATTTTTGACTGCCATTTGCTTTAATGTTTCCCTTGCCATTTTCTTGTTAAATCACCTTTATCTGCTAAGTTTCAAAATATCGGTCAAGCTTTATTACCACGATAATTCTCTTTTAGAGGCACCCTTTGAAACATGGGCTTATTTATTATTTCTTGGGTTTGTTGATTCCAGGATTAAAATCATGCCCTCACACATTGTTTTGAACTGGTTAATCAGTAACTTATATGCATCAAATAAAGACATGTTTTTTATTTTTACTTCGTAGATACTTGTTGAGTGCACTCTTAAATGTATCTGCTATGTATCTCATTCTGTTTCTGATGGTAGCTGGCAAGGTGTTGAAGATTCTCGGGGCCCTGGATGTTTAAGATGTTCTGTCTTTTTGTGCTTATCATACATTTGCATTTCTGGAGTAGTAATTTACAAAGTTTTCATGCCTGTACGTTGTTGGGAACTGTACCTTCTAGGATTTTCCAGGTGTAGGTGGTCAAGTATCTCTCCTGTCTGCACTTTAAAGAGTATAGCCTCAGAGATTTCAGCCATTTCCAGTAATTTATTTGCTTTACCACATTGATATGGACTGTGAAAGATCTTTGAACACTTTTAAATTCTGTAGTTTTGTTTGATGTTAGAATGCAACAATGTTCAGCTTGTGAAAGAATTAGTGTTTTGAATAGTATCATTGGTGTGTATTCTCTTGTCTTGAAGATAAACTGGATCCAGCCTGCCACCCTTTTGTATGAGGCAACCATTGTTTTGCAGTAGGTTAGGTCATTAGATATTATTACTCTAAGGTCTTTCTTATTATTTATCTGGTTTATGATAGTGCTAGTGTCCGTCTGATATTCTGTGTTGTTTTTTATTTCATTTTTCCCAGACTGGATGAGTTAAAATTTATCTCCATTGAAAAGCATATTGTTCTCAGTTGCCCATTAAAAGATTTCGTTTATGTCTTCTGTGGATGTGATTCTCATACTTATTCTTTTATGATCTACAAAGGATGATATTCTTTTATGATCTACAAAGGATGATATGAAACTGTGACTCTTGTTTGCATCACTTTCATACAAAAGAATGAGGAACAGGAGGGGTGCAAATACAATTCCATTAAGGCTTGAGCTTTTTTCTGTGGAGGCATTGGAGATAGCATGTCAGCTTACACATTTTGGATGCCATCTAAGTTTATTTGATTTGAAGTGTTTAATCACCAAATAATTTCTATTCTTTTGGGTTAAAATGAATTATTTGTGTAAATTTACTGTTTTGTAGTAGTATTTCCACAAGAAGATATTCTATCAAAGTACTTCAGTGTGTACTGTATATCATTCTTTCAGCCATTCTGATGAGTTTGGTGTTCTTTTGTATTTTCCTGTGGATGATACTTATCTGATTAACTGCACTGGTATCTTTTTCATTATTCCAGCACTGTCACCATACCTGTTAGAAATATTTTACTTCTGAAGACCAGATATTATTTCCCCTTTTTTCAAACCAATTAAATATACATTATACACTTTCAAGACTACCTTAACTGTTATTCAAATATTCCTAGTTCACAACACCTTCAGAATCCTTCAGTGCTTTTCTGTGGTACTTCTCTGTAATTTATGGTTTGTTTGAGGATTTCTTCTGAACTGTTAAAGGCATATGTTGACAAGCCAGTAGGCTGCCAGAGATTTTCATGGATAAATGTTCTTAGCAACCTAACAAAACAGTTGGAAAAAATGTCGCACATCACAGTCACCCCAAACTGTCAGAGTGTAATTGTATCATCAGGACAAGAAGCTGGATGAGAATAAGATAATGTTTTCATGCATTCATGATGATAATGTTCAGTATACAAGTGATTTTTTTTCATACATGCTTACCATTTCCTGCATGAGCAAGGTAGCATTAAGAGCAGATGACTGAGCCTTATAGGGAAAATTCCTCACTTGGTTCCTTACTCTATTCCTTTTGGAAAGTAATATAGGAAGGGAGGATTTCCAGCCACCCTCTCCTGCCCCTCTTAATGTTGTTCTATGACATGCAGAGAATGCATGGGGAGAATTCTTTCTCTCCTGTCCCGGAGATAGATGATGTGTGAATGCATAATGAGTAGAATATTATCTGTGTGAGAGGGGCTGATGGTAAGTAGACATAATTGTATCATGTCAAAGTTTATATACATGCTAAAGAGACTTTTTTATATAAATGTGCTGGTAGAGTGGAGTTTGAAAGTTATATAGGGGTTTAGGTAAAGTGGAAGCAATTAGGTAGTAATTGGTAGAGAGCCATCAACTATCTAGACTGCTGGGATATTGGTAGGGCTATTGATGGGTGTGGAGTGAGCCAGCACTTTAGTGATTGTCAACTTGCACTTGTCTGACACAGGTAGCTGTCTTTTCTTTTTGCCGTCCCCACATGTGGACTGTGAGTTTTCTGTCCAGCAACATACAATCTGTCCTAGTCTTACATAACACCCGAAAACACTTAACTCGCACAGCTCATTCTTTGTAACTCTAGATTTTCCTTTGGTGAGCACTATGCACAAGTTCTGTCTTTTGGCAAAATGGTAGGAGCAATAGTTGGTAGTAGTAAGTAGGAACATTTAGGCTGGAGCATTAGTTAGAAACTTTTGGTATAAGTAGTATGTACAAATATTAGGCAGGAGCATTAGTTAGACATAGTCTGTAGGAACATTAGGTAGGAGCCTCTGCAAACCATAGCCTGTTAAGGGTGAGGCAATAAAGGCTAAGAAGCAGCACTGGAGGTCACTAGTTGTGGAGACTATTGTGGCTATCCCTTTAAGGGAATTCTGGGTGGGAACATTTGTTAGGGATATAAGTAGATAGATAGACAGGAAGTGATTAGGGTGGGAAGAGGGTAGTGAAAGCTAGTGAGCTTGGAAAAGAGGTTTACCTGAGAAAATACTACGAGTGAAGAATAGCAGAGGTTGGAGTAACAAAACACAGGAAGTGAGTAAGGAATGGGAGGGATTTAGTACTTAGGTGTGCATGTGAAGAGTATGGTCTGCCAAACTTGGGATGTGAATGTTTAAGTATGAATTTTAAGTGGAGGAATGAGGAAGTCAGGTTGCAAGTGGAAGTGAAAAAAGAGATATATTGGCACTTTCTGCAGCAAAGGAGTTCAAGAGATAGGGAGATGTACCAAAAAAATTGTTGGCCACAGTGGATGTGGCCAGCTTCCTGAGCTCTGATGGAGCAACCTAGTAGGGCATCCTTGGACAGGGAGATAAAGTTACCATCAGATATTTGACACTAGAATTAATCCTGAGACAGGTTTTTAGGGTTACTGGTTAAATAAAATTTGAAACATTTTTGGAAAGAAGAAATCTGATTTTTTTTTTTTTTTTGAGAACATGCATATGAGCTGTTTCTCAAGGTTTTATTCATTTTGTGAAGAAAATCTTGACTGAAGCTCCATATGCATGATATATGAATTTGTAGAAGATGAATGAATGAGAAAAACACTATTAAATATTCTTGATTTTAGGCTCTTCTTCAAGTGAAAGTGATTCTGAAGAGGAGGACGAAGAAGAGGAAGCTGGTGCAGCAGAGAATGAAGAGATAAATGGGGAGGGTGAAGAAAGAGAAATACAAGATGCTACCAACAATAATCACCACTTCTCTGAAAATGAAAATGATTTGCCACTGCCAGATAACCTCCCTCCAGACCTTATTCAGGTTTGTGTTACCTTGATTCTTCAAAAGCAAGTAGAACTGAGAAAGATGAAGATTTTGTTCAAGAGGTATGATATATGTGCACCAAACTTGTATATTGCACATGAATCCCATTCCTTTGGCATCTCGATCTGCGATATCTATAACCCTAATCTGATGTTTCGCTTCATATTTATGTATATTATACTTTATACTTTGTCGCTGTCTCCCGCATTAGCGAGGTAGCGCAGGGAAACAGACGAAAGAATGGCCCAACCCACCCATATACACATGTATATACATACACGTCCACACACGCTTATATACATACCTATACATTTCAACGTATACATATATTTTTTTTTTTTTTTTTTTTTATACTTTGTCGCTGTCTCCCGCGTTTGCGAGGTAGCGCAAGGAAACAGACGAAAGAAATGGCCCAACCCCCCCATACACATGTATATACATACGTCCACACACGCAAATATACATACCTACACAGCTTTCCATGGTTTACCCCAGACGCTTCACATGCCCTGCTTCAATCCACTGACAGCACGTCAACCCCGGTATACCACATCGCTCCAATTCACTCTATTCCTTGCCCTCCTTTCACCCTCCTGCATGTTCAGGCCCCGATCACACAAAATCTTTTTCACTCCATCTTTCCACCTCCAATTTGGTCTCCCTCTTCTCCTTGTTCCCTCCACCTCCGACACATATATCCTCTTGGTCAATCTTTCCTCACTCATCCTCTCCATGTGCCCAAACCACTTCAAAACACCCTCTTCTGCTCTCTCAACCACGCTCTTTTTATTTCCACACATCTCTCTTACCCTTACGTTACTCACTCGATCAAACCACCTCACACCACACATTGTCCTCAAACATCTCATTTCCAGCACATCCATCCTCCTGTGCACAACTCTATCCATAGCCCACGCCTCGCAACCATACAACATTGTTGGAACCACTATTCCTTCAAACATACCCATTTTTGCTTTCCGAGATAATGTTCTCGACTTCCACACATTCTTCAAGGCCCCCAGGATTTTCGCCCCCTCCCCCACCCTATGATCCACTTCCGCTTCCATGGTTCCATCCGCTGCCAGATCCACTCCCAGATATCTAAAACACTTCACTTCCTCCAGTTTTTCTCCATTCAAACTCACCTCCCATTGACTTGACCCTCAACCCTACTGTACCTAATAACCTTGCTCTTATTCACATTTACTCTTAACTTTCTTCTTCCACACACTTTTCCAAACTCAGTCACCAGCTTCTGCAGTTTCTCACATGAATCAGCCACCAGCGCTGTATCATCAGCGAACAACAACTGACTCACTTCCCAAGATCTCTCATCCCCAACAGACTTCATACTTGCCCCTCTTTCCAAAACTCTTGCATTTACCTCCCTAACAACCCCATCCATAAACAAATTAAACAACCATGGAGACATCACACACCCCTGCCGCAAACCTACATTCACTGAGAACCAATCACTTTCCTCTCTTCCTACACGCACACATGCCTTACATCCTCGATAAAAACTTTTCACTGCTTCTAACAACTTTCCTCCCACACCATATATTCTCAATACCTTCCACAGAGCATCTCTATCAACTCTATCATATGCCTTATATACACATACACAGACATATACATATATACGCATGTACATAATTCATACTTGCTGCCTTTATTCATTTCTGTCGCCACCCCACCACACATGAAATGACAACCCCGCACGCGCATGAGGTAGTGTTAGGAAAAGACAACAAAGGCTACATTCATTCACATTCAGTCTCTAGCTGTCATGTATAATGCACTGAAACCTTAGCTCCCTTTCCACATCCAGGCCCCACAAAACTTTCCATGGTTTACACCATCGTTTACCACATCGTTCCAATTCACTCTATTCCTTGCACGCCTTTCACCCTCCTGCATGTTCAGGCCCCAATTGCTCAAAATCTTTTTCACTCCATCCTTCCACCTCCAGTTTGGTCTCCCACTTCTCGTTCCCTCCGCCTCTGACACATGTATCCTCTTTGTCAGTCTTTCCTCACTCATTCTTTCCATGTGACCAAACCATCTCAATACACCCTCTTCTGCTCTCTCAACCACACTCTTTTTATTTCCTACACATCTCTCTTACCTTTTCATTAGTTACTCGATCAAACTACCTCACACCACATATTGTCCTCAAACATCTCATTTCCAACACATCCCCCTCCTCCGCGCAGCGGTATCTATAGCCCATGCCTCGCAACCATATAACATTGTTGGAACCACTATTCCTTCAAACATACCCATTTTTGCTTTCCAAGATAATGTTCTCGACTTCCACACATTTTTCATCGCTCCCAGAATTTTCGCCCCCTCCCCCACCCTATGATTCACTTCCGCTTCCATGGTTCCATCCGCTGCCAAAGCCACTTGCAGATATCTAAAACACTTTTTTTCCTCCAGTTTTTCTCCATTCAAACTTACCTCCCAATTAACTTGACCCTCAACCCTACTGTTCCTGATAATCTGTGATTTCTTGTCTCTCAAAATTTATCACCATTCTTTTATGCTTTCAGTCAGCATCATCATTCATACATCATTGAAATGGCCTTCCATTCTCTCCTATTCTTAATCTAAATCAAAGGATGAAAACATTCAACAAATTACTGATAGCATCTCACCAGTTATTTCACCCCATTTAAAGTTCATCAGAGCACCTTTCATTAACTGAACATTTTAATAAAAAAAAAAAAAAAACTCAAGAGGCCCCATTGAATGCCTCCCTTTCTCATGCTTTTACTATAAGCTCTTAGAAGTAAAAAATCTCTGTTGTCATTGATAAGGTAGACCTAGCTTGTCACTCTTTCTTCTACAGTGATGTTTATTTATAAGCGTTACTTTTCTTAGGTAAAATTTATTTTTACAATGATATTGTATGATTACCAAAATCTATTTTTTCATGCATGATTACCATTTCCTGCAATAGAAAAGTAGCAGGAACAGATGAAGACAAGGTCTCATTCACTCACATCCACTCTCTAGCTGTCATATGTAATTCACCGAAACCACAGACTATATACCCGATTGAATTCCTGTTTAAGGTAGTGTCAGAAACAAGCAAACAAGTGCCTTACACATTCATTTTCAACCTGTCCTATATAGTGAATGAAATTGCAACTTTTCATCCAAAGTCAGCCTCTACCTTTGGTACATTATTCATGTACAAGTTTAATGACGTATTTGATAAATCATTCATATAGAGCAAAATAGCTAAAAGAGATGTACTTTGTCATTCCTGTAACATCCCTGTTTTCCTTTTTAAATAATTAAGTTATCAATAATGCTCACTTCATCATGCAAGGTATTGGAACTCTTTGGCTAAGTTGATTTGTGTTGGCTGTAAGTAAGCAATGATTTGAAGGCAATTTATAAGCAATTTATAAGCATTTTTGTTTTTTCACAGCATGCAAACTCTCATTAAGTTACATTTTCAAGAATGAACTTGTATTTTCAGGTTATTAACAGATTGAAGGAAGAAGGTCACTCGAGCAAAGGATCCAGTCAAAAGTTCTTTACAGATTCTGTCAATAGACTTTTATTAAGGTAAGACCAGAAGACTCTCTCCTTTAATTGATTTTTTAGTAAAGTATCTCTACTGATTATGATTACTCATGAAAGATTTATTTTGAAGAAAGTGTGAGATTTTTTATAAGACTTTTGTTCCATGCAGCCCCCTTTTCTCTCACTGACCATTCAGTTTCTGAAACAATGTGTATAATGCAGTTCTTAGGACTTTGTGGACATTCTCAAACACCTCAGTTTTATTTCCTTTCATTTGTTTAACTCAGAGTAGGGTATAAAGTCATCATGTCCTTTGCCCTGCTATTGTTTGATATGTCACTGCAGACTTTTTGTATACCATAGAACCTCATTCTCTCACAGGCATTGGGATCACATCCAATGTAGGACTGAAATTTCCAATTTGAAAAAATGTGTTGTGATACTTCTTAGATTACAAGAGCTTCATAGCACTTTTATTACAATAGTTTAAGAGCAATTTTATTACTGTGAAGAATAGTACATCTTTCCTGTATTTACACAGGGAATGCTTTCTTAGAAATTGGCATGTAAACCAAATTCATGTAAGCCAAACCTGTTTCTACTCAAAAAAATAGGGGATTATATGTCGAACTGTTAGATATCTTGAATGTTTTCAAGTCCATATAGAAAGGAAACCATCACCCTTCTACTGAATAGCTGTAGTGGTTAAGCAGACACAAGACACAACCCACCTTACCTGCTATGCTGCTGCTAACTGCAACTGGACTTACAACACCACATAATGAAAACTGATTTTACTGTCATTCTGATCCTTTACAATGATTGGGCAACAAAAAATTATGCAAGTAATAAGGTCTGCCAGATGAACACTTGATTGTTTGTATTATTTCAGTGATAATACAAAGAAATGCCTTTACACAAAGAACATAATCAAAAAGGTACCATTAAATTCATTACCAAAGATGTTTTATCTGTGTGGCATGCCTCTTTCTCTATGAAGATTTCTGTAGCTACCAGAAATATCTGTAGGCGCTAGTAACTAAGGAAAAATTTTTTTTAGAAAAGATGTTTTATGTCAGAGTAGTGGATGGAACAAGCCAAGCATTGAATTTGCAAACACTGACAGCATATGAAATATTAAAAACTTCTATCACAACAAAGTCCAGGAGACAGGGACCCAATTAATGTAAAACGCCATGTGACTCAGAAAGGTAGAAGTAGGCAGCTACACACAGATGGAAACTGACCGACAAAAATCAGACTCAGAGGGACAGAGTATTAGATAGGATGCTCAGTGTGAACCAATTGAGTTAGTGCATAATATTTGTTGAGGAAAACAATTCTTATTGAGGAACAATTCTTATTGATCTTAGGAAGATAGTGAATAATGATATGCACACATATGCCACATCTAACAAAATGTCCCAGCCACTGTACCAGGCATAAGTAGAGATGATTGTGTATTGTGAATTATTGTCGTCTAACCCTTATGAAAAATGTGGCCATACTCTTAATTCTAAAATCTGATGCCTATAGCTACATATCAACATCAATCAAATGCAGTCTAAATTTTAGAAGTTTTGCTCTCAGACATTCTCACTTTTATGCCATTTGTGTAGAAGAATTGGTGTGGCTGAAGTAGTTTATAGAGTGGTCATGTGTTTCCATCTCCTCATCACAGAGTGGTACTTCTCAGGCATCATGATCATTGACATTGGCTTCAGTTTCTGTATCATCTGTAGCCCTCTTCCTCTTGCCACTCATGATTGCTATAAGAGATTGTGGAAATTATGAACATAACATAGAAACATTGTATAGCAGCTTTTCTTTAACCTTAGATCCATATTAGCATAAAGAGAATATAAAGCATAATAGTTATATGTTAGTTAACAGATAGGTGATTAATATATATCACTAACATTACACTTAAAGCACATGAGTCAAATGATATGAGGCAAATGGCTCCATACTCACTGGACAATCAGGCAGCTGATCAAGTGTAGATGAACACTTTATGCTCATCTTCTTACAGAAGAGGGTCCTCCAAAACTTTGGGCCAATATTTTCCCATAAGAGGATATAAAATATTTACATTTACTTTAATTTTACCATCTCATTATGAAACCTCTGGCTTATATTAGTATATGAGATGATAAGTATTATGATTTTGAATATATCTGTATCTGTTTATCTATCCGTATGTTTGATGTCTGTTCCCTCTGTGAACTTCCTCAAGGGGATGGTCATGGCAAAAGAGTCTCCATAACTGTTGAACTCCATTGCACTTCCTAAGTTTTAATGCCTTACCCAAAAGAGGCTGCAGGCAGAGGACAGCTGTAGTGCAGTGTTTTCAGAAGCTCCTACCTAATGTCTCTATCAGCTATTACTACCTAATGTGCCTACCTAATGTTTCAACCTACAACTTTTGCCTAAACTATAACATACAGATACTTTCAAGAGTGTGAGGGCATTTCCACATGTCACAAAAGAGGGAAACAATATGGTGAGCCCATGGGGTAGATCTGCCTATTGCATCAGATGGCAATAGATTTCAAAGCAGATATGTTCTTCTTCACACATAAAGAGTTGTACATAAAGATATTTCTAATTTCACATGATACAGCTCCAGGGAGAACAAGGTACACAATAACATGATGGACTTGTTTTTGGTAAGAAGTATTATGATATGTAGCATGCTTGATGTTTGGTCTAGCAGGGGGTTGGGAGGGAATGTGTGAGATCATATGGTAGTGATATGTAGGTTAGTATTTTATTGTTAAAGGCATAGGGCTAGAAGTATGAATGAAAAGAATAGGACGATAAGTTTGGAAAAGTAGAGGAATGAAAGGTTAGACCCTACCTTCAGGGAGAAGTTAGGTGAAAAGCTGAGAGGTTCTTAAACAGTTTAGGGTTAATTTTAGGTGAAAAGAGGTAGTTTAAACCTGATTTGATAGAGGCTGCCATGAAATCAAACACTACTTCATGAACAGGTTGTATTTAGAGAGGTGTTCTACAGCAGAATCAAGATTTAAGGAAGTTTGGAAGACATTAATTCTGTCCACCCCTCAAAAGAAAAAACTAGTTTTATATGGAGGTCATATATAAATATGACAAAAAAAAAGAATTCTAGTTTAGAAAGTACATCCTTTCAGTAGCTTTGTGTACACATTGTTTAGGAGATTCACCTTGGTCTTTATGATGATTTACTTGTTTTCTGTTCCTTGCTCCAATACAGGATTCATGTATATTTCCATATCTTCCAGTATTGAAATAAAGTTGAATAAACTGGGAGGAAGGAAGAAGACTCAGTTATACAACCACCTCTCACAGCATCTTCCCTGTGGAACTCAAACCATTGTTAAGAGGGCCAAGAATCTTTTAGCTGAAAAACAGGAGAACAAATTACGAGAACCACTCAGAAGGTAAGCTTTTCAAGAACTGGATTTAGGTGTAGCTTTAGAAGAGAAATTAGACTCTGTCATAGAAAACACAAGGACAACATTGTTTCTTTTATGATGATTTTTATGATAGCAAATACCACTAAGAATTTGTATATCCAGACATTTGTGTCATCAGTGACTTTTTATTTTCAAGTAACCAGTATGACTTTGGGAGAAATATTCCCTAGTCAAAATTATATTTATTTATTATACTTTGTCACTGTCTCCCACATTAGCGAGGTAGCGCAAGGAAACAGACGAAAGAATGGCCCAACCCACCCGCATACACATGTATATGCATACACGTCCAGACACACACATATACATACCTATACATCTCAACGTATACATATATATACACACACAGACATATACATATATACACATGTACATAATTCATACTGTCTGCCTTTATTCATTCCCATCGCCACCCCGCCACACATGAAGTAAATTCATACCGTCTGCCCTTATTCATTCCTGTGGCCATGAATGTGGCCTTTGTTGTCTTTTCCTAGCGCTACCTCGTGCACATGAGGGGGGAGGAGGTTGTCATTTCATGTGTGGTGGGGTGGCGACGGGAATGAATAAGGGCAGACAGTATAAATTATGTCATGTGTATATATGTATATGTCTGTGTGTATATATATATGTATAAGTTGAGATGTATAGGTATGTATATGTGCGTGTGTGGACGTGTATGTATATACATATGTATTTGGTTGGGTTGGGCAATTCTTTCGTCTGTTTCCTTGCACTACCTCGCTAACGTGGGGGACAGCGACAAAGTATGATTAATAGATAGAATGAATAATATATGAGAAAAACGCCAGTTCTGAGACTGATCCTTGTGGCACGCCACTTTTGTTTAACCATTTGGAGGCTAGACCATTAATACCTGTTCTTTGTTTATGGCTAGTCAGTTGATTTCCTTACCAATGAAGTAAAATCCCATCAATACCATGTGACTTATCTTTTGTTGATAACCTGTGATATGGAACTTTATTGAATGCATTTTAAGAATTGAAAGAGATGACATCAGCTGCTTATTTTCATCAAAGAGATTTGTAATGCATGAGCATTTAAGTTGAAAACCATGCTGAGAATCAAGGATTTTTTTTCCCTCCCCAGTGGATGAGCATCATTTCAGATGAAGTACACAGTTTAAAGATTAAACTGCTTCAGTCATCATCTGACAATCCTTAAGGGATTGCTTCCATCATCAAGTGATTATTTAACTCTTCCTGCCTTTATTTAGGTATCCAGCAGACTTATTATACTGATAGTAGCTTAGAGAGGTCTCTTACATTGCCAGGAAGGCATGGGAAAATTTTTTTCTGTACCCCTGCCTCCATTATTATAGTTGCACAGTCATTCACCTGCATACACAGTGACCTGCAGAAAATACATATCTAGTTGGTTGACTAAAGTTATAATGGGAAAGGGAGTGGGAATAACATGAGAAATGTGGAGTATTAAGTAAGCTAGAGAGTAATTTTAGTTAGATTATCTTAGGAAGGGGGAGACTACCATAGAAGGTCACTCCCATCACCTTTGGTGGTAGCCATGCCCCACGAAGAGTTTTAGCCAAAGAAAGTATGTCCCAGTACCCTCAGGAACTAGTGCCACCAACAGGATAAAGATTGATAGGGTAAAAACAGTGCCATGTGTGCATGTATACTCTAAGAAGAAAACAAAAAGAAAGTTTGGTGTAAGGAGTGTTGTGTTGTGTGTATTAGTGATTCTTTTAGAAACCTTTCCCTGGATAAGTACTTAAACCAGTAACATAGGGTTCTAAAGTATATGAAATTGTAATACACAAAATTGTATAGCTTTTGTAGTGTATATACATTAAAGAAGGAAGAAAGAATGAGCACTATATAAAGGTGTATATGTTAATTTTACTCACCACCAACACTGCACGTGTGTGAGAAAATATAGTAAAGTGTGATGAAATGGTGATTGGAAACAAACCAGACCTCCACATCCAACACTCTTATTGTGAGGTGAGGAAAGATACCACCAGACTCATCAGTACCATGCTTTACTGTGTCTTCCCTTCCCTCCAACATGCCAAAACAAAATTGGGTATAGAATGTTCTTAGGTATAATTGTTCTCTTTTATTTTCGTACTTTTGCATGCAAATGTGTCATTATTTCATTTTTCTGTATGAGGATGAACATTTAAGGGAACACCATTATTTAATGGTTAATCAAGTTACTATTTCCTCATTTCTTGATGTTGCACAGATATGAATTAAGAGAGGAGATAAGTTTAATGAGAAAAAGAATAAGTATTTGAGTGGTGAGGGAAAGAAAAATGACTTGAAGTATATGAAGTGGCATTATCAGTGTAAGAATGAATAGG
This sequence comes from Panulirus ornatus, assembly GCF_036320965.1. Taxonomy (NCBI): domain Eukaryota; kingdom Metazoa; phylum Arthropoda; class Malacostraca; order Decapoda; family Palinuridae; genus Panulirus; species Panulirus ornatus. The sequence goes on from NC_092250.1 coordinate 17,930,897, forward strand.
ATTAGAAGTTCAAGAAAGGTTATCTTTTATGGAGAGAAGAAAGAGGATAGGTGATATGATAACAGAACCCTGAGTAACTCTGATGTTGACAGCTTAGGAGAGAAATTGCTCCATCAGTAGATATCTAGATGGGACATCTGGAAAAGGTTATCCAACAGAAAACAGGAAAAAAAAAAGTTTAGAAAGCAGTGACTTTTGCCACACCCTGTAAAATACTATGGAGATGTTGAAGGCCATGACAAAAGATTCATAGATATCTTAGAGGGGAGGACTTGAGATTAGTCATATAGTAATTGCATTATATCATAAAGGAGTATTGGTGACTTGAAAGAAGGGAATTAGATTGAAAGTGCTTATGAAAGTGAGAGTGGTATTAGAAGAGATTCAAAGACTAGGAATAGAGACTTTGGGAATTAGTTAGTGATAATTCGGTAAGGTTTGGTTCAAGGTGGCACTTGCATAGTGAAGTTAATTACATTATATGTCTATTTATGGTCAATTTAACCTTTTTATTCACCATTCAGATATTTATGTTCCCAAAGCATGCTTAGCATACATTGGCATGATGAACAATGATTTTCATTACAGATGAGTATATTTCCATTTGGTATTGCCAGATAGTATGTGTCAGGTTAGGAAAGATTTTTCTTTAATAGGGTATTAGTTTTCAAGTGCATCATAGTTAAAATGTGTTTACAAGGTCAGCTGATAACACCAGTCATTCTTTTCAGATTAAAGGAAGCTGTAGATTCTCACATGCCTTCCATGATGGAACAACATGCCTTGGAGTGTCAGAAGGTTGCTGAATCAAAGTACGTAAATATACATACAAATGCACACACACACACACACACACACACACACACACACACACACACACACACACACACATACACAAATATATATATATATATATATATATATATATATATATATATATATATATATATATATATATATATATATATATATATATGTATGTATGTATGTATGTATGTATGTATGTATGTATACACACACACCAGCATTACACCTTTTTCCATGCTGAGAGCAGGGTTATACAAGCAGAATCTTGCTCAATATTTCAGTTACCAATCCTCTTCTCTCCTTAAGTTGATTAAGATTCTGTAGTACTGCTCATAATATTTGCTGTACAATACTGCATGCTTTTTTTATTTATAATGGTAAAACTAAGTTAAAGAAATTATTGTATGTGAAAAAATGAGCTTTGTGTCAGGAAGTATATACAAGAAACAATTGTATAAGGTAAAAAAGGGATATGATTCTTCATTTTGCATGAATTTTCTGAATATGAATTTTCTTGTGGATCTAATGAGACAATACATTAGGAAGATTAGATTAAAGATTTTCTTTATTAACACATATATTTCAGTGAGTTAAGTGATATGGTGAATTTTGATTAATTTCTTTGTCATATTTCTTCTCATGTTACATGATTTGATAAACCCTTTTATACATTGTCAGTCATCTGATTGTGCAGTGTAGTGACTGCTGCTGTTAAATCTTCAATTCTTGAGGTAATAGGAATGGGCATTTCATATTTCATGGGAAAGAGATGAGAAGGTAAAGAGTTCCAAAGCTTAGCAGATTTGGGAAAGAAACAGACATCACAAATTCCCACCCTTGAATTGCCAGTGGTCAAACAGTAATTATGTGATGTTTTAGCTTGCCAAATTCGATGTAGGTGATGATAAGTCTTGCATGCACCACTTGGTAGCAGAAGCCAAAGTAATATTTGTCGATGAAGGAAATCCAATTGCACATTGTAGGGAAAGTGGGTTAAAAGTTGAGGTCAGAATGGGAGAGCTGTTAAGTTGCCTTTGTATATTTCTTTGTAGGCTATGGTTCTCCATTTTGTTAATACAACTTACCCTTAGTTGTTTAAAAAAGAATTATGTCATCGGTATTTCATGACATTTTCCAGTTATTTAGATTTTGCTTTTTTGTTTTCTTAATTTTTTTATAAGTTAAAAGACTGTATTCCTTTATTTCATGAAGACTGAAATGACCTTTAGTTTGAAAACAGCTTTTTAAAGCATTTAAAAGTGCATGAAAAGTGATCTGTATTTACTTGTAAAATAACTTATTTCAGTCACAGTAACTTATTAGTCCAAAGCTAAGGTATTTGAAACAGTATACATGAGAACATTTCATCTGGTCTTAACCAACTAAATCTTTTGAATTTGTAGTGTATAAATTTTTTACCTCATTCAGGAGCAAATATTATTGCTTGATGCTGGCCAGTCAAATTATTGTTCAATAAAGCACTTCCTATATATCCATGCAGAAGAAATTTTCCCAACCATTTTAGCCACTTTGTGTGTCAAGTAATTTGCCAGATACTTTACTTGAAAGAATATCTAGGGTATTCTTCATGTTCAGTTTATTTTGAAAAGATGCTTTGAAAAGCTTTACGTAACTGATCCACTCCATGGAAATGGGAATAGAGTTAACGATGGAAGGTAGATGAAATATGTAAATACAGTATGGCACATAATGAATGAGACATTGAAATGTCTAAGATAAGATGTGATTAGATCTCAGGAGAAATTATCCAAAAAGGTAGGAGTAATGAGTTAGAAGAATATAGATAGAAAATAGTGATATGGATGATAGTGATGTGATAGTTGTAAGATTTCTGAGTAGATATAACTAATAGAGAATGATAGATTAAAAAAAGATGATCTAGTTTAGAGAAAAATCCTCCATAATGAATCTCTATGTTTTCCTCTTTGTATAACTTTAATTGAAAGCCATGGTTAGGCAGTTGACTGCTTTTCATAAAATGAAAGATTGGTGAGTTGGACTTCATGAAGAGAAATATGGGGCCAAGTTTAGTTAGACCATCATAAGATGGATGTTACCTTGTAAATACTCAAGGTTCCGTGAGAATGCATAAATCCTTGTTAAAAATCAGTCAGTTAGAAAATTCTGGAACTTGAGGTAATATGATATCAGGAGTGGTGGCAGCTTCTAAAAAGTTTAGAGGGTGGGCTTGCTAGAACAAAAGCTTTGACAACATTCTTTATACTGCAATACTGTACAAGTATGTCTAAACAAAATGGGGGGTTGATCCCCTCAGCTTTTCAAGGAGGGAGATTATCAACTAAAATACACTTATTGTTAGAATCATATTTATTATACTTAACCACTGTCTTTTCGTGTTAGCGTAAGGAAACAGACGAGGAATGGCTCAACCCACCCACATACCATACACATGTAGAATCATACCCAATATTTCATGAAACCTTTGCTAATATGAATAGAAATTTCCTATATAACAATGAACTTTTCAATCAGTTGGTGAGGATGCCTCAGCATGCTTGAGAAGCGATATTTTTTTATATGCTTTTTTCATTACAATTATGGTGCGTGTAATGGATCAGATTGTTTTGTAGGTCATAAGGTACTACCCTAAACTGGAATTGTGGAGTAACTTAGAAGTGTCATTATGCTGTTAGTGGAGTTCATCTGCATGAGGTTATGTTGTGAGAGGAAAGTCACCTTTAGTGAGGTTGTATAGTCATTGGATGAAAAAGAGTATAATCTCACTGAGGAACAACTCCTTCCCATTGAGTCCATAATTTCCCTGCTGCTGATTGTAGTGCAGCTATGAAGTGCAGGAGCCCCATAACAGGGGGTCTTAGAGCTATGTAATCAATTAGAAGTGTTATAGAAATTGCTGTTGAAGGGAATTTTGAATTAATGCTTTAGTCCATTGACAGCAGCAACTCTTGATTTTATTTAGTGTGTCCTCCCCTTGACAGTTCTGAGTAATTAATAAAAAAAGTCTGCTTATTAGTCTTACTATTCAAAAGTAAAAAACAACAAAAAAAAAGTACTGTACATAGCAATATGGTACTGTGTTATTTATGTGTGTGATGAAATTATTGGGTATTCAAATTTTCAGGGTGATACATTGACCTCTTTGTGAAAATTTTGAGTAAATTTGTTTTGTCCCACAACATGGAAGTTTCTAGAAAAAAATTACTTGCGTGCATGAGGAAATTATCAGATATACAAGGTTCATACAATACTAGTCATATAATGTACTCTCACAGTGACATGATATAAACACATTTCACCATGTTATGTTATAATTCCAAATAATATATGTTTCATTATTCAAATATATATGTACATTATTGATATAAATCTCTGTATATTATCTATATACATTTTCTATGCTACCTGAGTGGTGCAAAAGTAATATATTACCTCCACAGCATTATAATGGTTACTGAACAGCTGATTTGAAAAATATGGGCAAAGGGTGTGGAAACATATGAGATACCATTTGTTGCTTCTTGACCTACTACTTCACTGTTTACCATGTCTTGGATTTTTTTTATATCCCAGATCATATATTGCACACTCACAGTCAACTGCTGGAGGTGTCTTATACTGAATATAACACATCAGCAGTTATTAGGTTGAATGTAACCTATTTTTTCTTTATAGGTCATTGCTTCTTAACTCCTAAATGGCAAAAGGCCTTGAAATTTATTTTTCACAGTTTGGAAAAGAAGACTTCAAATTTTTGTTTCTCATTATGAAATGAAAAAGATACATGGAAAAGTAAAGAATATGAATGGAAAACAAGGTAAAATTCATTGTATAACAATAAAGATAATGCAAAGATTTCCTGGGAGTGGTAAAGGAGTGTTATAGAGGGTGTGTGTGTCTTTCAAATTTCCTGTTTTCCCATTCTTAAATGAAAGATGTATGTATAAAAGTAAAGGATATGTACAAAAATGTGAGATAATGTACCTTATATGGTTCTGATGCAGTGCTGAAGTTAATGCATAGATTCCCTTTGGGAGTATTGAAGGAGATTGTAAGTCATTCAGATATTGTTTCCCATCATGAAATGAAAGGAATACATTTAGAGGTAAAGAATATGCACAAAAAAAGGGAACTTACATACATTATGTGGCCAGGTGTAATGCTGAAATTGATGCATTGATCTCCCAGAGGAGTATAGGAGGAATGGTGAACATGGGTGTGCATCAGCCATTGTCATCTGAGGTGTTACTGAATCACAGATCAAGGTGACACTTATCTGTACAACTGTCAAGTTATCAGCAGGAAGTTCAGTAAAAGGCCCTCAAAAATTAGCACTACTATTACAAGTCCTGGCATTCCTTGCACTGATTTCATGTACTCCTCTTATTGCTTAAGGATTAATACTTAAAACATATATAAGGAGTAAAATTACAGCTGTGTTGTATGGTCACCAGTTAAGCATATGGAAATAAACAAAATAGGAAAATACAGGAATGTTTTGTGAGCAAAATTGATGGACTGGAGCTCTTTAGTTTAGAATAAAGAGGGAGCATGGCAGCAAATAGAAAGCATAAAGAGCAACATTTCCAACCTAAAACCAACACAGCAAGGGAGATAATAATTAGATTAGATACTATACCAGGGAACTTACTTAAAAGATACTAAATGAAAATATATGAGTTTCTAGTGAGGAAAATGGAATGCTTATTTGATGGAAGACCAGCACTAAGAAACCTAGATGGAGTGACAACAGAAACATTCAAAACAAGATTATACTTGTGGTTCAAAATACCAATGAACCTCAAATTGATAACTGTGCCAAAGGGGTATCTGCTGAGAACAGCAATTTACAAGTAAGACATCCATGCATGAGGTAAGAACGTACTGAAGGGAGCTGTTTAAAAGAGAAGATGCAAAACACAATCTACTGAATCATTCACAGATTTCACCTTAAATGCTTTAAACTGTTGGCACTGACAAGCCAGGTAGGAATTCTGTCTCAGCTATTTTCTCCAATATTTTTATATATATAGATGATTATGATTCATACATTAAGTAAGAACCTACAAAAATGTGTTGAAAATATATATGAAAATACAGTTTATTGTATCAATAACTGGTTATGTTATATGTTTTGAGCACCAAGAAGATTAATGCTTGACTCACTTTTGGTCATGGGTCAAGCTTCAGTGACCACAGTACTTTTTAGCACTAATAGATGACTGCAACATGGGAATTAGATTGCTCAAATCTTTTGTGAAGTAGATTGTTTCACAAAGTAGATTTTTTGATAGTAAATAATTTACTGTACTCATGTGTAGGTATGTGGCATATTGGGGGTGGGGAGTTAGGCTCTGGAGCCCAGTGTTTTAGGGGTTCCCTGAAAATGAGAAGTTCCATTTTTCTTAAATTGTCCCATTGGTCCAATTACATGGAAAGCTCAGAAAATGAAAAGATATGACTATCTTAAAGATTATCCTAGAGTCCAGCAACCAGGTGAATCCTGAAATTGAGAGGATCCAACTTTCCTTAAATCAGTCCAGGGCTTGATAGTTTGGGGTGTCGTGAAAATGAGATCTAGATTTTCTTGAGTTATCATTGCTTTTATGATTTCCAATCCTTGCGGGCTCTTGAGACTTACACATCAGTTTTCTTTCTCTGTCTCTCTCTCTCAGCAGAAGGGAAGAAGGGGAGATAGTAATTGTCAGTGAGCCTTATATATAAATCATTATTTCAGCCTTGTCTTGAGGTATCGGACAAGTATGTTGGAAAAGAAATGTTTATCAGAGGAGAAGCTGGTGGCTGAAGAGGAGTACCCCACAGTCAGGTTAGTGAAAGTTATTGAAAAGCAGGAGGAATACAGAGATGAGTTAAGGGGCAGGGTAACAAAACTATGTAAGCAAAGGAAAAATTAACAATCATTAAGTGGAGACTTGGAGATCTTGCATTACTACATAAACTCTGCAAAGGAACTTTGGATTTAGAAAAAGGAGGCAGAGTTTGAGAAACTGAGTTGCTAGAAATGAAATCTTAGTGCAGCACTATGAAGGTGAAGGAACATGAGGCAAAATATTGTGATTTTAGAATTATCTACAATCAATAGAGAATTGATAAGGTTGTGGAAGATATGATCGATCAGGCAGTAAGATATGTATGAGTTAGAAAATGTAACAGTAAATTGTGGTAAGGTAAAGTAAGAGCTCTAACAAAATACAGACAGAGCTGAAGAAAAGAGTAGTTTTAGAGAAGCATGTAGTACCTTCAAGTCAGTGAAGCAGAACATAATTTAGATATTGTTCTTAAAGTGGAAGAAAAATATATTATGAATCAAAGGAAGATAGAATCCCTGTAGTATCAATAACGTTTGCAGAATTTTCCGGTGTGACTGGATAAAGAAAGTGACCTTAAAAATATCAGCAAGACATTTTATTGGAAGGTTTAGCTTAATGGGAAAGGTTTTAATTCATAATTGAGGAAGTTTGTAATTGTGTACCGAGACAAGCTCATAAACTGGCAATTTATAATGAATTTGGTTGGGTTATTAACTGGAAGACCAGGTCAAAAGAGGGTTTTGAAAAAGTTGAGGGGAGTACATAAAAATAGTTGACACAAAGAGATAAAAAGTTGACTGGTCACCAAGGGGATTGCAGGAGTTAGGGAAAGATCATTTGGTATAGGACCAGAGTTCAAGTAGCTCAGCAAAGTCCAGGCCAAAATATTATTTTTATGTTCTGGAAGGAGGTAAATAAAGTGCGTAAGACAAGGGAGCAAATGGGAACTTCAGTGAAGGGCGCAAATGGGGAGGTGATAACAAGTAGTGGTGATGTGAGAAGGAGATGGAGTGAGTATTTTGAAGGTTTGTTGAATGTGTTTGATGATAGAGTGGCAGATATAGGGTGTTTTGGTCGAGGTGGTGTGCAGAGTGAGAGGGTTAGGGAAAATGATTTGGTAAACAGAGAAGAGGTAGTAAAAGCTTTGCGGAAGATGAAAGCTGGCAAGGCAGCAGGTTTGGATGGTATTGCAGTGGAATTTATTAAAAAAGGGGGTGACTGTATTGTTGACTGGTTGGTAAGGTTATTTAATGTATGTATGACTCACGGTGAGGTGCCTGAGGATTGGCGGAATGTGTGCATAGTGCCATTGTACAAAGGCAAAGGGGATAAGAGTGAGTGCTCAAATTACAGAGGTATAAGTTTGTTGAGTATTCCTGGTAAATTATATGGGAGGGTATTGATTGAGAGGGTGAAGGCATGTACAGAGCATCAGATTGGGGAAGAGCAGTGTGGTTTCAGAAGTGGTAGAGGATGTGTGGATCAGGTGTTTGCTTTGAAGAATGTATGTGAGAAATACTTAGAAAAGCAAATGGATTTGTATGTAGCATTTATGGATCTGGAGAAGGCATATGATAGAGTTGATAGAGATGCTCTGTGGAAGGTATTAAGAGTATATGGTGTGGGAGGCAAGTTGTTAGAAGCAGTGAAAAGTTTTTATCGAGGATATAAGGCATGTGTACGTGTAGGAAGAGAGGAAAGTGATTGGTTCTCAGTGAATGTAGGTTTGCGGCAGGGGTGTGTGATGTCTCCATGGTTGTTTGATTTGTTTATGGATGGGGTTGTTAGGGAGGTGAATGCAAGAGTTTTGGAAAGAGGGGCAAGTATGAAGTCTGTTGGGGATGAGAGAGCTTGGGAAGTGAGTCAGTTGTTGTTCGCTGATGATACAGCGCTGGTGGCTGATTCATGTGAAAAACTGCAGAAGCTGGTGACTGAGTTTGGTAAAGTGTGTGAAAGAAGAAAGTTAAGAGTAAATGTGAATAAGAGCAAGGTTATTAGGTACAGTAGGGTTGAGGGTCAAGTCAATTGGGAGGTGAGTTTGAATGGAGAAAAACTGGAGGAAGTGAAGTGTTTTAGATATCTGGGAGTGGATCTGGCAGCGGATGGAACCATGGAAGCGGAAGCGGATCATAGGGTGGGGGAGGGGGCGAAAATTCTTGGAGCCTTGAAGAATGTGTGGAAGTCGAGAACATTATCTCGGAAAGCAAAAATGGGTATGTTTGAAGGAATAGTGGTTCCAACAATGTTGTATGGTTGCGAGGCGTGGGCTATGGATAGAGTTGTGCGCCGGAGGATGGATGTGCTGGAAATGAGATGTTTGAGGACAATGTGTGGTGTGAGGTGGTTTGATCGAGTAAGTAACGTAAGGGTAAGAGAGATGTGTGGAAATAAAAAGAGCGTGGTTGAGAGAGCAGAAGAGGGTGTTTTGAAATGGTTTGGGCACATGGAGAGAATGAGTGAGGAAAGATTGACCAAGAGGATATATGTGTCGGAGGTGGAGGGAACGAGGAGAAGAGGGAGACCAAATTGGAGGTGGAAAGATGGAGTGAAAAAGATTTTGTGTGATCGGGGCCTGAATATGCAGGAGCGTGAAAGGAGGGCAAGGAATAGAGTGAATTGGAGCGATGTGGTATACCGGGGTTGACGTGCTGTCAGTGGATTGAATCGGGGCATGTGAGGCGTCTGAGGTAAACCATGGAAAGCTGTGTAGGTATGTATATTTGCGTGTGTGGACGTATGTATATACATGTGTATGGGGGTGGGTTGGGCCATTTCTTTCGTCTGTTTCCTTGCGCTATCTCGCAGACGCGGGAGACAGCAAAAAAAAAAAAAAAAAAAAAAAAAAAAAAATGTTTGGATATCTTATGGGCAGTTATACTTTCAAGTGCTGTTTGGGGTCAAGTATATAGGTTCAAATCCTGGTTGCAGCAGTTGGTTCATAGTCAACCCTGCTGTTTATTCTCCCCTAGGGGTTGATAAAATGGGTACGTGGCATAGGCAAGGGTATATATTTATATACATAGCATAAATGAGATATCCTTATTAAGGCATTTACTTGCTTGTGCCTTCTTGGTTTTTTAAAAAAAGATTGATTTTAAGGATTAAGGAAAGTAAGCCATAAATTGCATGTCAAATGAAAACATGGCCTGTGAGGGAATCTGAAAATCTCATACCTTTTCCTAAAAGTTTCTCAGGATGAAGTAGGAAAAGAATTGTTAAACAAGGGAAATGAAGCACTCTTGGTGCTGAAGAATAATCTACAATTTCAAGAGATATTGGTAAATCAGAGACCTGTTAAGGAGCATTTACTGTAATACAAAAAATCTATATAAACAGATGTTATTGTAGGTCTGATTCCTTACAGTCTTCTGTAAAGGAATAATTATAATGATAAGAATATAGCAAGGTTAATCAGACAAAGTGTTGGTAAAGTTTTCCCAACAGACAGCCAAAGAAGGAGTGAGAAAATTATAACCTGCTGAATAAAAACACTCTTGAGATTGCAGATATCAGATCTCCAACACCACCTTAGTTAGAGTGGGAATACCAAACTAGGAAAGTAGACCTACAAGAAGTGTATTTAAATGCATATGGATTTTTAGTTAATGGCAATTCCTTAGTGAGAGTGGGAATACCAAACTAGAAGAGTAGACCTACAAAAAGTATATTTAAATGCATATGGATTTTTAGTTAATGGCATATCATACTGAAGATTATTGTAGACAAAATTTATCAAAATTTAGCAAGAAAAGAAAGGGAAAACAGAAAAGAATGAAGTTTGACCCTTTTAGTAAAATAGACTAAGGTTTCAGGAACAACTAGTTGATAACGCTGGTCAACAAAATTTTAACTATATTTTTAATCCCACTAACTGATATAGGTACACCTTATAGTACTTTTTATGCTGAATTTGAATATGTTTTTAGAATTCTTCCATCAGACATGGATTTTAAGTGGCAGAGCAGCTAGACTAAGTGTATATTACTCATTCATAAATAAGGTTAGTATTACACTTAAAAAACTTACCTCAAAAATGTAGAAGTGTACAATTTTGGGGTATATTTGGCCTTAGGAACATCCCTCTTTCATGTCCAGCAGTAATTTGCCAACATAAAGGGGGCTCCACTTTCCTTGGTACCGCTTTTCCATGTCCAAAATGCCCTGATGAAATCTTTCACTGTTCTTCACTGACTGCTTCAGGATTTTCCTGGAAAAAGTCAAAGTGCAAGTCCAAAAAGTGAATTTTTAGACTCATTGCACCCCAGAGCTTTATATGAATTCAGTAGATCTTTTACAACATCACAATAGTTTTCTAATTTGTGAATTACCCCCAAAATCTTTGCAAGATCTCGTAAATGACAAAATGACAACCATGCAGTTTTTCAGCTTCATTTAGCTCTTCATCAAATTTTTCATCTCAAAGCAATTCCCTGATCTGTGACCCTACAAAAATACTCTCCTTGTTTTTTGCATCACTGATTCTGGGGAATTTATTCCTATAATATGTGAATCCATGGCCAGTTTTATCCATACCTTTGACTAAGTTCTTCATCAACCTGAGCTTGAAGTGCAAAGGAGGCAGATAAATTTTCTCAGGATCAACAAGAGGAGGATTGATGACATTCTTCTTCAGTGGTGTCAGTGATATTTGTTTTGGCCACACTTTCTCTTCATAATGATTTTTCTTGTCCCAACTGTCCCACTCACAGAGAAAACAACAGAACTTTGAGTAACCAAGTTGCATTCCAAGTAAAAGTGCCACAACCTTTAGGTTACCTCATACATTTTACTTAAAGTCCCCATACTTAATTTTTTCCAAAAGAAGCTTCATGTTATCATATGATTCCTTCATGTTAGATGCATGAGCCAGAAGAGTGGAGGGGAACTTATTTCCGTTGTGGAGTAGAACCACTTTCAAGCTTACTTTTGATGAGTCAGTAAACTAGTGCCACTCATCTTTGTTTTATTTATGGCCAAGTGCCTCCATAACAGAATGTACATCATTCCAAAACATTGGACCGTTGTCAAGAGAGAAAAGTTCTTTGAAAATGACATGGCTGTCATGATAAAAACAGTTTAGTTTCATTCTGGAGAAGATTCCAACCCTCTAACCTGGAACCTAAAAGTTTGGCTTGCTTCTTTGGTAACTTTAAATCACAGACGAGATCATTAATATCTCTCTGACTCAGCAGATGTGGTTCACTTGAGGAACAGCTTGCTTCAAATGTTTAATCCATATTGTCCTCTACTTGGTCTACTTTCTCATCACCAGACTCATCATCACTCAGTATCATGTTTTTTTGAGGCTGTGGCACAGGTAATTCCTGACTGTAAGGTACTGGCCTTATAGTAGATGGAGATTTAGGATATTTATCGGGATACTTGGATTTTGTTGTTATACCATTTATATTAGTCAGGCAGAAGTAGCAATCTGAAGCATGATCTTTGGGTTCTCTCCAAACTATAGGAATGGCAAAAGGCATATGGCGTGAATCTTTTGCCCATTCCGTGAGAAGCCTGACACATGTGATACAACAAATATAGGGGCCTGACGTTTATGCTGGTCACCCACTTTACAACCAAAGTAATGCTCATAGCATATTTTAATGAGGGGTGGGAAAGAACGTTTTTGTGGTATGAACGTCAGTTCACCATAGATGTAGCAGAAAGAATTCAGACTATTTACACAGTTTCCTGGCATTATATTGGTGGATGGAGTATCAACACAAAAGCAGAATCTGTCAACAGAATGGAAAAGACTGTTTACAGATTGAGTTTTATCCCGCAACAGACAGAAAACTGCTGCTCAGGAGTGGACACTGTTTGAGTGTCCCATCATTTCTAGGCGTATTTCTGCAAGGCCCCTGTAGACTCATTTATGTAGGCTTGTGCTTTCAGAAAGAAGGTGCTGCACTTCACAAACAATGAAAATAGCTGTGTTTGTGAAACTTTTTGTTTCAAACGCTCTGTAGGGCACTGGTACATTTATGCTGTACATAATGATATGCAAGTATGCTGGAACCAAAAACTATGGGAGGTAGAGAAATTCTGAAAATGTATTTGGATGTAGCATGCAAAATTACGTAAGAATCAGATATTTTGCTCCGTGGGACAAAATCTTTGTTTACCTTTTACTTTTGGTGTGTCACTAAACGTGCCATTCATCTTTGTTGTAATCATGCCCAAGTGCCTTCATAACGGAACGAACATCATTGCAAAACACCAGATCATCTTCAAGGGAGAAAAGTTCTTTGAAAACAATTTAGCAATCACGTTAAAGGAAGTTTAGTTTCATTCTGAAGAAGATTCCAGCCTTTTAACCAGAACCCAAAAGCTCAGCTTGGTTCTAAGGCAAATTTGAGTTGCAGACGAGATCATTAAGATCTCTTTGACTCAGCAAATTTTGTTCAATTGAAGAACAGCTTGCTTCAAATGTTTGATCCACAATTTCCTCCACTTGGTCTACTTTCTCATCACCAGACTCATTGTCACTCAATATCATGTTTCTTTAGACATTATATAGTGAGACAGGTCATAAGAAAAAGAAGCGTATTTGTTTTGGTAGTGTAGAATCTTTTGGAAAGGTTTATACACGCAGATCTGATATATGATAAAAGGAAAGGCACAATTATCATAGCAGACTAGATTTGGAGGTGGAAAAGTTATATTGGTATGGGATTTTAACTATAAGGACATCAGCTGGGGGACACTCAAATTCATGATGGGTAAATGAATCATAGAGACATATCTTTGGGATATGTTCAAGAAAATTTTGAGTAAAGTATGTTACTGATAAACCATCTATGGTTGATCTCATTTTCACATTCAGTAGCCTGAAAGTAGAAAGCATTTTATGGGATGCCCCACTTAGGAAATATGATAATGCAGTGCTTGAATATAAGTGTTGTTTTTAGTGAATGCATAACAACAGAAAGGCAAGACAGAGATGATAAATATTGAGACACAAGATTCATTAGGAATAGGAATTGGAAATGGAATTTTATGGTCAGAATATCGAAGTCACAATAGGGAATCAGTAGATTGTACCAGTAGCAGGAAATGGAGAGGGGGTAAGAGGAAAGAGAGGTATTGTTTAATAGATGTTTGTTTTATCTATCTGTTATCTTTAACATTGTTCCGTTTTACATGGGTGGATCAGGTGTATAGAGGTTTCAGTTCACTTATGCCTTAAACTTGCATCTGGTATACTTAAATGAACTTAGTTTTCCCATTAATATAAGTGCTTCTTGATTTCCAATTAATACCTACCATGTTAATTCATCAGGTAAGACTAGCACGTCCATTCATACTTCCAACCTCACATAGGAAACAGTTTCAATGCACACCGTAAGAAATATTTCCTGTAGCCTTATGTGTTTAACTCATTGCATCTGTTCACCTGTACTACAAATAGCATATATCGTCTTTCGCAGTGCTATTTTAAAAGGCTATCATTTATGTATCTTTTTCATGAATTGTACCTTCCATATATCCTTCTTATTCTCATTCTTTTCTCCATTATCCTAATTCCAACTGAACTTCCTAAGTTATCCATTCATACTGCTCTTATTTTTTTCACCTGGCTTAGAAATTAAAGTTTTCACATCCACATGTATCAGACTGGGACAAGCATTCCTGCTTGTAAGTTTCTTTAACACTGTGCTAATATTTTTATTATTAACCAGAGATCTTGGTTCATCTCCATTTCTTCTCCCTTGCAAGATGCTTCTTTCAACATCAGCCTTCCCACTACCATTGTTACTCATCACCACTTAAACAACCAAACTCATATACTACTTCCTTTTCTCCATTCATACCAATTTTTTATTTTGACAGCCTATCTCTTAACAAAAATAAAAAATCCTGTTGCTTTTTCTTTAGATATCCTTCTTCACACATTGTCAAAGCAACCTGCCATTCTGTCTAACTTCTTTTTGATTCAGTTAGCAACAGCACCATGTGACTATAGTGATGTACAGTATCAAATGCATACAACTGTTGTAACTTCTATTCTGTTCCATTATGGTTCACGAGTAAACAGCAAATACCGAACATCACTTTCACATCACGTAAATCTCTTATCCCTAAAAGATTTTAAACAACCATAATGACAACACATATTGCTGATCCAGTCTCAGTTTCCATTCAGACCACTAACAACACCATTCCCTCTCACATGATCACTCAGATTTATTCCTAAAGCTCGTAACAACATTTAGAAGTCTTGCAAGCTCTCCTGAGAGGGTCAGATCTTCCCAATAGCTTTCTTTGTTAAATTTTCACATGTTTTGCTACTTTCCTAGATGTTGCATTAACTATTTTTTTCATTGAGGATTTGTTGAGCTAGTGGCCATAGAGCTGAATATCTTATGTTCACTCCCTTTTACCTTCCTAAATCTGTTTTAGATGCCGAGAAACTTGAATGGAGAGGGATCAGTGCCAAGGGAGTAGAAAAAATAGGTATTTCTTTTTGTAAGGAGATTAAACTAAAGGTAAAATCCATTCTACTACAGATCATTATTATTGACAAGCACATTTTTAAGGATAAGTGAAAGACAGCATGGATTCAGAAGGAAGCTATCACACCAAATGAATCCTCTGTGTATGATATATGGAGTGGTGTCCCAGAAAAAAAAGAAAAAAAGAGGTAGGTCGGTTAACTGTGTGATCTTTGAGATTCTCAAAGAAACTGGATTTTCACGTAGAAATGAGAGTGGGGCTGCAGTAAAATGATAAATAGCAAATATTAGGAAACCCAATGGGTGCACTTCAAAACTACATTTTATGTCATGTTTTGAAGGAGGGATGTTACCCACTTTTTGCTTTTATTCTATCTCTTAATCAGCACCCTAATCCGATGGTGTTAAGGGTTTAGTGAAGATGTATTTGACTTGACCCACAAGAGTCAGGTAAAAGGCTAGTGGTGTGAAAGATGTTAAGATATATTGACCTGACACATAAGTCAGGTCAAAGGACAGTGCTATTAAAGGTTTAGTGAAGATTTGTTTAACCTGATCTATAAGACTCGGGGCAAAGGCCAGTGCTATTAAGGGTTTAGTGAAGATTTGTTTAACCTTATCTATAAGACTCGGGTCAAAGGCTAGTGCCATCAGTGGTGTAATGATGTTTTTGAGCTAACCCGTCAACGGTCAGGTTAGAGGCCAGTGGTGTGAAGGGTTTGTTGAATTTGACAGTGAAGGATGACCTTTGACATGACTTTTATGGGTCAGATGTATTTCTGAAAGTTGGTACAGGAGCCAAATTAGAAGTTCTTATTCTCCTTGAAGACTTGGGCTGCATGTCTTAATGTAATGGGGATTTAACCAGGAAGATAAGAAGGGAGAGATAAGTGGTATGTTTGAAGAAAGGAACCAGGATATTCTTGTGCTTAGAGAAACTAGGCTCATGGGAAAGGGGCAAGAATGTTTTGAGAATGTCTTAAGGTAAGTCATGGGTTAGATCGAGAGCTAAGATAGAGGTAACACTTCTTCTGAAGTAGGAGTTGTAGGAATGTGGGAAACATTGGAAAGGTAGTGTGTCCCAGACTGATGTGGGTGAAAATCAAAGTGGGTTATGAGAGGGTGACTGTTAGTGCTTATGCACCGGAAAATGAGAGGAGTGAGTAAGAGAGGAAAGTCTTTTGGGTGGAGTTGAGTGGTATGCTGACAATTTTGATGCAAGGGATCATGTATTAGTGATGGGTGATGTAAATGTGTGAGTGGGTAATATGGCAGTTGAAGGTAAATTTAGGGGGTAAGAGATACCGATTGATATGAATGTGAAAATTGTGAACAGCTTGTGGAACTGTGCTGAAAAAGGACTGGTGGTTAAGAATACCTGGTTTATGGATGGGATGGTTAAGGATGTAAATGCAAGAGTTTTGGAGAGAGGGAAGAGTAGGAAATATGTTGGGGATGAGAGGACCTGGGAAGTGAGTCAGTTGTTGCTCGCCAGTGATACAGCTTTGGTGGATGATTTGTGGGAGATACTGCAAAAGTTGATGACTGAGTTTGGGAAAGTGTGCGAAAGGAGAAAGTTGAGAGTAAAAGTGAATAAGGGTAAGGTTATTAGGTTCAGTAGGGTTGAGAGACAAGTTGATTGGGATGTAACTTTGATTGGAGAAAAATTGGAGGTAGTGAAGTGTTTTAGATATCTAGGAGTGGGCTTAGCAGCGAATAGAACCATGGAAGTGGAGGTGAGTCACAGGATGTAAGGGGCAAAGGTTCTGGGAGTGATGAAGAATTTGTGGAAGGAGAGAACATTATCTTGGAGAGCAAAATTAGGTATGTTTGAAGGAATAGTAGTTCCAGCAATATTATATGTTTGCGAGGCATAGGCTATTGATAGGGTTGTACGGAGGAGGGTGGATGTGTTGGAAATGAAATGTTTGAGGACAGTATGTGATGTAAGGTGGTTTAATGGAGTAAGTAATGAAAGGGTAAGGGAGATGTGTGGAAATAGAAAGAGTGTGGTTGAGAGAGCAGAAGAGGGTGTGTTGAAATGGTTTGGACATATAGAGAAAGTGAGTGTGGAAAGATTGACAAAGAGGATATGTGTCAGATTCGGAGGGAACAAGAAGTGGGAGACCAAAGTGGAGGTGGAAGGATGAAGTGAGAGATTTTGAGTGATTGGGGCCTGAACATACAGGACGCTGAGAGGCATGCAAGGAATAGAGTGAATTGGAACAATGTGGTTTACCGGGGTCGACATTCTGTCAGTGGACTGAGCCAGGGCATGTGAAGCATCTGGGGTAAACCATGGAAAGGTCTGTGGGGCCTGGATGGGGATAGGGAGCAGTGGTTTCAATGCATAACACATGACTGCTAGAGTCTGAGTGTGAATGAATGTGGCGTTTGTGTCTGTTTTCTTGGCACTACCTTGCTGAAGTAGGGGGTAGCAATGCTGTTTCCTATTGGATGGGGTAGTGACAGGAATGGATGAAGGCAAGCAAGTATGTGTATACATTTGTATACATGTATATGTTTATGTATGTATATATGTGTATATGTCTATATGTTGATATGTATATGCATGTTTCTGTGCATGTATGGGCATTTATGTGTATATATGTTTATATGAGTGGATGGGTCATTCTTCGTCTGTTTCCTTGCGCTACCTCACTGATGCAGGAAACAGAGAGAAGTTAATGAAAAGGAAAATGATGAAACAAAGGAAAGTATGCATGAAGTTTGGAGGAAGTGAAAAATCTGGTTTTTGAAATGTGTCAGGTCATATGAACTGAGAAAGACATGAGAAGATAGAGTTCCAAAGTTTCGAGGTGTAGGTAAAGAAACAGGTTCAAAGTGGCCCACTCAAGTTGCCAATAGCTACACTGGAATCATGCAGTGTAGCAGCTTGGTGAGTGTTCTGTGGTCTAGCTAGTGATATGGGCATGCAAGCAACCAGTTTTCGGAAGCATAAACCAAAGTGAAATCTGTATGTGAGTGAGTGGGGTAGATGGTGGGCAGGCATTGCTGAATTACATGCTGATTGATTGGCTTGCAAAAGAGAGTACCTTGAATGTGAATGTACTGAGAGGGGCAGCTGGTGGAATGTCTGATCACTACTTGGTGGAGGCAAGAGTGTGGGTTTGTAGAGGCTTCAGGAAAAGAGGAAATAATATATGGGTGGGAAGAGGATAGTGAAAGTAAGTGAACTTGAAAAAGAGGCTTGAGTAAAGAGATGCAAGGAGAGTATGAATGTAGAATGGCAAAAGGTGAGAGGAGGTGAAGTTGGGGAGCTGGGTAAGAAATGGGATGTATTCAAGGAAGCAGTGCTTACATGTGCAAAAGAAGTGTGCGACATGTGGAAGGTAGGAGTTTGGCATCATACAGCTCCTTCAATATCTGTATACTATCTGTATTAAATGTGTCTTCAGTCATTCTGTTCTATTCGTCCATCACTCTACACAACTAATATTGAAAGTATATCCTCACTTTTTTTCCATGATTTAATGATATGTCCTCTCGTTTAATTCCTATATCTTTCAAAGAACTGTTCACTGTCTGCATCATTGATCTTTTTTGAATACTTAAGATTTGTGATCACATCACCTCTTGCTCTTCTCTCTTCCTAGATTGGTAAGTTTAAAACCACTGCCATTTCCAGTTTTGGCTTTATGTATGATGTGAACAGCTTTCTGAATATTTACTTATTGATGAATATGAATGCAACTCTAATAATTGCTAGCAGACACTCAGTCTCCTTACCTAGTTTCCTGATGTGGAATTCTGGTGACAGGTTAGTGACAATGTTGACTCTTAGGACATTCTCACTCACAGCTTCCTGCAGCTTATTTCGTACTAGATGATTATCATATCGAAGCCTTCATTCACTATGACCCATCCTTATTACTTTACATTTACTCAGGATGAACTTCGTCTTCCATGTATCAGACCAACTTTGGAGTTTGTCAAGGTCTCCATGTTGGTTGATGCAGTCTTCCATGCTTTTCATTTCCCTCTTGACTTTTGCATCTTCTGCAAATATATTCAGGTATGAGTTCATACCTTTTTGCATGTCATTTACATAGATTAAGAAGAGCAATGTTCCCAGAAGAGAGCCCTGTTGCACTCTGCTGGTGACCTCAACTTATTTTGAGACTTCTCTGGTATTTGTCCTTTGTTTCCTTCCACTTTGATAATCTGTCCATAGATAGAATCTCCCTCTATTCCTGCCTGGTAATCCAGCTTCTTAATCAGCCTCCCATGCAGTACAGTGTTCAATGATTTCTGGCAATCTAGGTACAAATAATCCATCCAGCATTCCTGTTTGTCTACAACAGTGCTTACTCTTGTAGAAATCTAAGAGGTTACACAAGACTCCCTTTCCCTAAAACCATGCCGTCTCTCACATAGGTAATTTCTTCTCTGTAGAAAGTCATTCATTTGCTGTCTGATTATTTTTTTCAAAACCTTACAGACCACACTCATCAGTGAGACTGGTCTTTAACTCAGTGCTTCTTCATTTTCTCCTTTCTTTTAAATGGGTATGACATATGCCCTTTTCTGCTCCCTTGGCACTCTGCCTTTCTCCAGTGACATCTTGAACAGTATTTCAATAGGTTTGTTTAGTGTATCTGCACACATCTTCAGCACATATGGTGAAATTTCATGTATTTATGTATATATGTATTATATAACAGTATGGTTGCACCACAAGTGAGAAGTTGCCTTCAGCGAGGCTGTATCATTGACAAAAGGGAGTACAGTCTCTTTAAGGAACTTCAAGCTTAGAGAAGTCCATCATTTTCCTGTTTCTGATTGTAGTGCAGCCTCAAAGCTGCAGGAGCCCTGTAAAAGGGGACCCCTAGGGTTATATAAAAGTCTTATACAATCCCAGGACCCTTTTATTAGACTTTCACAGTTTTTTGTTCAGTGTTAAACATTATTTTTGACTTCAGGATTTTTGGCCATGTTTTACTGCTTCAGATGTTATACTTCCACTCTTGTTTACCAATAACAAAATTTTAGTTTTTATGTACTTTATACTTGTGAACAATGGTATGTTTTACTAATGTTCTGCTCCTTCTATCTGTTGCAATAGACTACTGGTTTCATCCAACAAGTTTTTGGTGTAAGTAAATACTTTAGAATGTTGACAACTATGTAAATAGTAAATGTATACTTTCTTCAGCTCATTTAACCCTTAACTCTTAAATGGCGGCCAGCAACAAATGATGTGCTGAAATTTCCCACCTCTGTTAAGATATTCAGGAGACATCATACCATTAGTAGTCTATAGAGGTCTCTTCCATCACTGAAAAGGTATGGGTAAATATTCAGCTTTCCACATCAACCTTACAATACAAATATAAGTGCATGGCCATCCACCTGAAGGTTGTAAGTACACAGTGACCCTGTGGATATATGTAGATTTATGGATGACTTAAGTTATTAGGAGGAACATGTATGATGTGTATCAGCTGTTGAGGAAAGTGAAGAAGAATGAAATGAGAAATGTGAAGAAAACTTATTTAGTGATTTTGGCAAGATTTGGCAAGATTACATAAGAACCTGCACTTATGGAAGAAATTCCATAACAAATGTGCCTGATTCTCTCTTTTTGTAATCCTTGGGTAATGGAGGATTTGATTAATAGTTGATAGGAAAGAGCCTAGAATATTTAAAAATGATCCCAATATCCTCCTCACAAAAGCCAGCCATTTGATCTCCACACACTTATATGTAGTGTGAGAGGTGTAATATTTCTTCATATATTCACATTATTCTCCTCAAACGTATGCATGTTTCAAACCAGACTAGATTGTTCATTAAGTAGAAAGAAACAGATTTTTCAATATTTTCCCCACATTTGCCAATCTGTATCCCTCACACTGTATTTTAGTGTGAGAGTTGTGATATTTCTAAATATATTTCTGTTATTTACCACCAGTGCTGTACTTGGGTATGAAATAAGAGTATTGACAGAAAACAAGCTCAGTAGAAAGAAACACATGTCATCTTTACAAGAGAGACTGAGTGCAGAATGGAAAAAGGTGAGAGCAAAGGATGTAAGGGGAGTGGGGGATGAATGGGATGTATTTAGGCAAGCAGTGATGGCTTGCGCAAAAGATGCTTATGGCATGAGAAGCATGGGAGGTGGGTAGATTAGAAAGGGTAGTGAGTGGTGGGATGAAGAAGTAAGATTATTAGTTAAAGAGAAGAGAGAGGCATTTGGACGATTTTTGCAGGGAAATAGTGCAAATGACTGGGAGATGTATAAAAGAAAGGTGCAAGAGGTGAAAAAGAGGGCAAATGAGAGTTGGGGTGAGAGAGTATCATTAGATTTTTGTGCAAAAAATGGGTATGTTTGAAGGAATAGTGGTTCCAACAATGATATATGGTTGCAAGGCGTGGGCTATAGATAGAGTTGTGTGGAGGAGGGTGGATGTGCTGGAAATGAGATGATTGAGGACAATATGTGGTGTGAGGTGGTTTGGTCGAGTAAGCAATGAAAGGGTAAGAGAGATGTGTGGTGATAAAAAGAGTGTGGTTGAGAAAGCAGAAGGGGGTGTTTTGAAATGGTTTGGTCACATGGAGAGAATGAGTGAGGAAAGATTGACAAAGAGGATGTATGTGTCAGAGGTGGAGGGAAGGATAAGTGGGAGACCATATTGGAGGTGGAAAGATGGAGTGAAAAAGATTTTGAGTGATCAGGGCCTGAACATGCAGGAGGGTGAAAATGCGTGCAAGGAATAGAGCGAATTAGAACGATGTGGTATACTGGGGTCGATGTGCTGTCAGTGGATTGAACTAGGGCATGTGAAGCGTCTGGGGTAAACCATGGAAAGTTCTGTGGGGCCTGGATGTGGAAAGGGAGCTGTGGTTTCTGTGCATTATACATGACAGCTAGAGACTGAGTGGGAATGAATGTGGCCCTTGTCCTAGCGCTACTTCACACACATGAGGGGGAGGGGGTTGTTATTTCATGTGTGGCGGGGTGGCGACAGGAATGAAGAAGGGCAGACAGTATGAATTATGTACATGTGTATATATTTATATGTCTGTGTGTGTGTATATATATGCATACGTTGAGATGTATAGGTATGTATATGTGCGTGTGTGGACATGTATATATATACATGTGTATGTGGGTGGGTTGGGCCATTCTTTCGTCTTTTTCCTTGCGTTACCTCGCTAACGCGGGATACAGCGACAAAGTATGGTAAATATGAAAATAAATAAAAATATGTTTTGGAAGAAGGTAAATAAAGTGTGTAAGACAAGAGAACAAATGGGAACATTGGTGATGGGGGTTAATGGGGAGGTAGTAACAAGTATTGGTGATGTTAGAAGGAGATGGAGTGAGTATTTTGAAGGTTTGTTGAATGTGTTAGAAGACAAAGTGGCAGGTATAGGGTGTTTTGGTCGAGGTGGTGTGCAAAGTGAGAGGGTCAGGGAGAATGATTTGATAAACAGAGAAGAGGTAGTGAAATCTATGCAGAAGATGAAAGCTGGCAAGGTGGTGGGGTTGGATGGTATTGCAGTGGAATTTATTAAAAATGGGGGAGACTGTTGTTGACTGGTTGGTGAGAATATTTTAATGTATGTATGGCTCATGGTGAAGTGCCTGAGGATTGGCGGAATGGGTGCATAGTGCCATTGTGCAAAGGCAAAGGGTATAAAGGTGAGTGTTCGAATTATAGAGGCATAAGTTTGTTGAGTATTCCTGGGAAATTATATGGGAGGGTATTGATTGAGAGGGTGAAGGCATGTACAGAGCATCAGACTGGGGAAGAGCAGTGTGGTTTCAGAAGTGTTAGAGGATATGTGGATCAGATGTTTGCTTTGAAGAATGTATGTGAGAAATACTTAGAAAAACAAATGGTATTGTATGTAGCATTTATGAATCTGGAGAAAGCATATGATAGAGTTGCTAGAGATGCTCTGTGGAAGGTATTAAGAGTATATGATGTGGGAGGTAAGTTGCTGGGAGCAGTGAAAAGTTTTTATCAAGGATGTAAGGCATGTGTTCGGGTAGGAAGAGAGGAAAGTGATTGGTTCTCAGTGAATGTCAGTTTGTGTCAGGGGTGTGTGATGTCTCCATGGTTGTTTAATTTGTTTATGGATGGGGTTGTTAGGGAGGTGAATGCAAGAGTTTTGGAGAGAGGGGCAAGTATGAAGTCTGTTGTGGATAAGAGGGCTTGGGAAGTGAGTCAGTTGTTGTTCGCTGATGATACAGCACTGATGGCTGATTCAGGTGAGATACTGCAGAAGCTGGTGACTGAGTTTGGTAAAGTGTGTGAAAGAAGAAAGCTGAGAGTAAATGTGAATAAGAGCAAAGTTATTAGGTACAGTAGGGTTGAGGGACAAGTCAATTGGAAGGTAAGTTTAAATGGAGAAATACTGGAGGAAGTGAAGTGTTTTAGATACCTTGGAGTGGATTTGTTAGTAGATGGGACCATGGAAGCAGAAGTGAGTCACAGAGTGTGGGAGGGGGCGAAAGTTCTGAGAGCATTGAAAAATGTGTGGAAGTCGAGAACATCATCTCGGAAAGCAGAAATCAGTATGTTTGAAGGAATAGTGGTTCCAACAATGTTATATGGTTATGAGGCATGGGCTATAGATAGGGTTGTGTAGAGGAGGGTAGATGCGTTGGAAATGAGATGTTTTAGGACAATATGTGGTGTGAGGTGGTTTGATCAAGTAAGTAATGACGGGGTAAAAGAAGTGTGTGGTAATGAAAAAGTGTGATTGAGAGAGCAGAAGAGGGTGGTTTAGTCACATGGAGAGAATGAGTGAGGAAAGATTGATATAGAGGATATATGTGTCAGAGGTGGAGGGAGAAGTGGGAGACCAAATTGGAGGTGGAAAGATGGAGTGAAAAAGATTTTGAGCAACTGGGGCCTTAACATGCAGGAGGGTGAAAGGTGTGAATTGCAAGGGCTAGAGTGGATTGGAACGATGTGGTATACTGGGGTCGACGTGCTGTCAATGGATTGAACCAGGGGATGTGAAGCGTCTGGGGTAAACCATGGAAAGTTTTGTGGGGCCTGGATGTGGAAAGGGAGCTGTGGTTTCAATGCATTATACATGACAGCTAGAGATTGAGTGTGAACGAATGTGGCCTTTGATGTCTTTTGCTAGCGCTACCTCGCACGCGTGTGGGGGGAGGGGATTGTCATTTCATGTGTGGCGGGGTGGCATCCTAGCTTTGTCTCTTTGATGTATATCAACTGACTTATATTTCTCTCTTGTGTCTCCCCTGATGATGTGATTATTACACGCAAGTGCACCTGGGAACTTATCGTGTTTCATTTTCCCCATGGACTCATCTTGACCACGTGCAAAATTGTGATCCTTCCCAATATATATGGAGTAGACATGGAAGCAAATGGATATGGAAATAGTCATAGGTTACATGAGGGATCAAAAGTTCTGGGAGCTCTGAAGAATTTGTGGATAGAGAACTTTATCTAGGAGGGCAAAATTGGGTATGTTTCAAGGTATGATTGTCCCAGTATTATTATATGGAGGTGAGGCATCAGCTGTAGGTAAGACTATGCAGAGGAGGTTGGGTATGTTGGGAATGAAATGTTTGAAGACAAAATGTGGTGTGAGGTGGTTTGATTAAGTAATGAAAGGGAAAGAGAGAAGTGTGGCAATGAAAGGAGTGTGTTTGAGAGAGCTGAAGAGGGTATACTGAAATGGTTCAGACGTATGGAGAGAATGAATAAGGAAAGGTTGACAAAGAGGATATGTGTGTCAAAATTGGAGGGAACAAGAATAGAGAGACTGAATTAGAAATGGGTGTAGTGAAAAATATTTTGATCGATTGGGGCCTGAACATGCAGGACGGTGAAAGACATGCACTGGATAGAGTTAATCGGAATGATTTGCTATACTGGTGTTGACATGCTGACAGTTGACTGAACTAGGGCATGTGAAGCATCCTGGGCAAACTTCACCTTGGAAAGGTTTGTGGGGCCTGGTTGTAGATAAGGAGCTGTGGTTTTGGTGCAGTACATATGACAGTTAGAGAATGGATGTGAGTGAATGTGGCTTTTCTTTTACTGTTCCTGGCACAATCTTGCTGATGCAGGAAATAGCGATCAAGTTTGAGATAAAAGTTTTATATAATTATATATATATATATTTTTTTTATTATTTTGCTTTGTCGCTGTCTCCTGCATTTGCGAGGTAGCGCAAGGAAACAGACAAAAGAAATGGCCCAACCCACCCCCATACACAATGTATACACACACACGTCCACACACGCAAATATACATACCTATACATCTCAGTGTACACATATATATACATACACAGACACATACATATATACCCATGCACACAATTCACACTGCCCCCATTCACTCCCATTGCCACCTCGCCACACATGGAATACCTTCCCCCTCCCCCCTCATGTGTGCGAGGTAGCACTAGGAAAAGACAACAAAGGCCCCATTCGTTCACACTCAGTCTCTAGCTGCCACGCAATAATGCCCGAAACCACAGCTCCCTTTCCACATCCAGGCCCCACACAACTTTCCATGGTTTACCCCAGACGCTTCACATGCCCTGATTCAATCCACTGACAGCACGTCAACCCCGGTATACCACATCGATCCAATTTACTATATTCCTTGCCCTCCTTTCACCCTCCTCCATGTTCAGGCCCCGATCACACAAAATCTTTTTCACTCCATCTTTCCACCTCCAATTTGGTCTCCCACTTCTCCTCGTTCCCTCCACCTCCGACACATATATCCTCTTGATCAATCTTTCCTCACTCATTCTCTCCATGTGCCCAAACCATTTCAAAACACCCTCTTCTGCTCTCTCAACCACGCTCTTTTTATTTCCACACATCTCTCTTACCCTTACCTTACTTACTCGATCAAACCACCTCACACCACACATTGTCCTCAAACATCTCATTTCCAGCACATCCATCCTCCTGCGCACAACTCTATCCATAGCCCATGCCTCGCAACCATACAGCATTGTTGGAACCACTATTCCTTCAAACATAGCCATTTTTGCTTTCGGAGATAATGTTCTCGACTTCCACACATTCTTCAAGGCTCCCAGGATTTTCGCCCCCTCCCCCACCCTATGATCCACTTCCGCTTCCATGGTTCCATCTGCTGCCAGATCCACTCCCAGATATCTAAAACACTTTAATTCCTCCAGTTTTGCTCCATTCAAACTCACCTCCCAATTGACTTGACCCTCAACCCTACTGTACCTAATAACCTTGCTCTTATTCACATTTACTCTTAACTTTCTTCTTTCACACACTTTACCAAACTCAGTCACCAGCTTCTGCAGTTTCTCACATGAATCAGCCACCAGCGCTGTATCATCAGCGAACAACAACTGACTCACTTCCCAAGCTCTCTCATCCCCAACAGCCTTCATACTTGCCCCTCTTTCCAAAACTCTTGCATTTACCTCCCTAACAACCCCATCCATAAACAAATTAAACAACCATGGAGACATCACACACCCCTGCCGCAAACCAACATTCACTGAGAACCAATCACTTTCCTCTCTTCCTACACATACACATGCCTTACATCCTCGAAAAAAAACTTTTCACTGCTTCTAACAACTTGCCTCCCACACCATATATTCTTAATACCTTCCACAGAGCATCTCTATCAACTCTATCATATGCCTTCTCCAGATCCATAAATGCTGCATACAAATCCATTTGCTTTTCTAAGTATTTCTCACATACATTCTTCAAAGCAAACACCTGATCCACACATCCTCTACCACTTCTGAAACCACACTGCTCTTCCCCAATCTGATGCTCTGTACATGCCTTCACCCTCTCAATCAATACCCTCCCATATAATTTACCAGGAATACTGAACAAACTTATACCTCTGTAATTTGAGCACTCACTCTTATCCCCTTTGCCTTTGTACAATGGCACTATGCACGCATTCCACCAATCCTCAGGCACCTCACCATGAGTCATACATACATTGAATAACCTTACCAACCAGTCAATGATACAGTCACCCCCTTTTTTAATAAATTCTACTGCAATACCATCCAAACCTGCTGCCTTGCCGGCTTTCATCTTCCACAAAGCTTTTACTACCTCTTCTTTGCATGTGTGGACGTGTATGTATATACATGTGTATGTGGGTGGGTTGGGCCATTTTTTCGTCTGTTTCCTTGCGCTACCTTGCAGGAGCAGGAGACAGCGACAAAGCAAAATGATAATGATAATGCATATACATGTATATATATAAAAAATATATATATATATATATATATATATATATATATATATATATATATATATATATATATATATATATATATATATAAGAGTGAATGTTGGGGTGAAGAGGGTGGTGAGAGTAAGTGAGCTTGGGAAGGAGACTTGTGTGAGGAAGTACCAGGAGAGACTGAGTACAGAATGGAAAAAGGTGAGAACAATGGAAGTAAGGGGAGTGGGGGAGGAATGGGATGTATTTAGGGAATCAGTGATGGATTGTGCAAAAGATGCTTGTGGCATGAGAAGAGTGGGAGGTGGGTTGATTAGAAAGGGTAGTGAGTAGTGGGATGAAGTAAGAGTATTAGCGAAAGAGAAGAGAGAGGCATTTGGACGATTTTTGCAGGGAAAAAATGCTATTGAGTGGGAGATGTATAAAAGAAAGAGACAGGAGGTCAAGAGAAAGGTGCAAGAGGTGAAAAAAAGGGCAAATGAGAGTTGGGGTGAGAGAGTATCATTAAATTTTAGGGAGAATAAAAAGATGTTCTGGAAGGAGGTAAATAAAGTGCGTAAGACAAGGGAGAAAATGGGAACTTCAGTGAATGGTGCAAAGGGGGAGGTGATAACAAGTAGTGGTGATGTGAGAAGGAGATGGAGTGAGTATTTTGAAGGTTTGTTGAATGTGTTTGATGATAGAGTGGCAGATATAGGGTGTTTTGGTCGAGGTGGTGTGCAAAGTGAGAGGGTTAGGGAAAATGATTTGGTAAACAGAGAAGAGGTAGTAAAAGCTTTGCAGAAGATGAAAGCCGGCAAGGCAGCAGGTTTGGATGGTATTGCAGTGGAATTTATTAAAAAAGGGGGTGACTGTATTACTGACTGGTTGGTAAGGTTATTTAATGTATGTGTGACTCATGGTGAGGTGCCTGAGGATTGGCGGAATGCGTGCATAGTGCCATTGTACAAAGGCAAAGGGGATAAGAGTGAGTGCTCAAATTACAGAGGTATAAGTTTGTTGAGTATTCCTGGTAAATTATATGGGAGGGTATTGATTGAGAGGGTGAAGGCATGTACAGAGCATCAGATTGGGGAAGAGCAGTGTGGTTTCAGAAGTGGTAGAGGATGTGTGGATCAGGTGTTTGCTTTGAAGAATGTATGTGAGAAATACTTAGAAAAGCAAATGGATTTGTATGTAGCATTTATGGATCTGGAGAAGGCATATGATAGAGTTGATAGAGATGCTCTGTGGAAGGTATTAAGAATATATGGTGTGGGAGGCAAGTTGTTAGAAGCAGTGAAAAGTTTTTATTGAGGATGTAAGGCATGTGTACGTGTAGGAAGAGAGGAAAGTGATTGGTTCTCAGTGAATGTAGGTTTGCGGCAGGGGTGTGTGATGTCTCCATGGTTGTTTAATTTGTTTATGGATAGGGTTGTTAGGGAGGTGAATGCAAGAGTTTTGGAAAGAGGGGCAAGTATGAAGTCTGTTGGGGATGAGAGAGCTTGGGAAGTGAGTCAGTTGTTGTTCGCTGATGATACAGCGCTGGTGGCTGATTCATGTGAGAAACTGCAGAAGCTGGTGACTGAGTTTGGTAAAGTGTGTGAAAGAAGAAAGTTAAGAGTAAATGTGAATAAGAGCAAGGTAATTAGGTACAGTAGGGTTGAGGGTCAAGTCAATTGGGAGGTAAGTTTGAATGGAGAAAAACTGGAGGAAGTAAAGTGTTTTAGATATCTGGGAGTGGATCTGGCAGCGGATGGAACCATGGAAGCAGAAGTGGATGATAGGGTGGGGGAGGGGGCGAAAATCCTGGGAGCCTTGAAGAATGTGTGGAAGTCGAGAACATTATCTCGGAAAGCAAAAATGGGTATGTTTGAAGGAATAGTGGTTCCAACAATGTTGTATGGTTGCGAGGTGTGGGCTATGGATAGAGTTGTGCGCAGGAGGATGGATGTGCTGGAAATGAGATGTTTGAGGACAATGTGTGGTGTGAGGTGGTTTGATCGAGTAAGTAACGTAAGGGTAAGAGAGATGTGTGGAAATAAAAAGAGCGTGGTTGAGAGAGCAGAAGAGGGTGTTTTGAAATGGTTTGGGCACATGGAGAGAATGAGTGAGGAAAGATTGACCAAGAGGATATATGTGTCAGAGGTGGAGGGAACGAGGAGAAGTGGGAGACCAAATTGGAGGTGGAAAGATGGAGTGAAAAAGATTTTGTGTGATCGGGGCCTGAACTTGGAGGAGGGTGAAAGGAGGGCAAGGAATAGAGTGAATTGGATCGATGTGGTATACCGGGGTTGACGTGCTGTCAGTGGATTGAATCAGGGCATGTGAAGCGTCTGGGGTAAACCATGGAAAGCTGTGTAGGTATGTATATGTGCGTGTGTGGACGTATGTATATACATGTGTATGGGGGTGGGGTGGGCCATTTCTTTCGTCTGTTTCCTTGCGCTACCTCGCAAACACGGAAGACAGCAACAAAAAAAAAAATATATGTATATATATATATATATCTATATATATTTTTTTTTTTTGTCGCTGTCTCCCGCGTTTGCGAGGTAGCGCAAGGAAACATATATATATATATATATATATATATATATATATATATATATATATATATATATATATTATCCCTGGGGATAGGGGAGAAAGAATACTCCCCACGTATTCCCTGCGTGTCGTAGAAGGCGATTAAAAGGGAAGGGAGCGGGAGGCTGGAAATCCTCCCCTCATTTTTTTTTTTTTCTAAAAGAAGAAACAGAGAAAGGGGCCAGGTGAGGATATTCCCTTAAAGGCCCAGTCCTCATCCTCTGTTCTTAACGCTACCTCGCTAATGCAGGAAATGGCGATTAGTATAAAAATATATATATATATATATATATATATATATATATATATATATATATATATATATATATATATATATATATATATATATATCCCTGGGGATAGGTGAGAAAGAATACTTCCCACGTATTCCCTGCGTGTCGTAGAAGGCGACTAAAAGGGAAGGGAGCAGGGGGCTGGAAATCCTCCCCTCTCTCTCTCTTTTTTTTTTTTTTCCAAAAGAAGGAACAGAGAACAGGGCCAGGTGAGGATATTCCCTCAAAGGCCCAGTCCTCTGTTCTTAACGCTACCTCGCTATAGCGGGAAATAGCGAATAGTATGAAAAAAGA
Source organism: Panulirus ornatus (assembly GCF_036320965.1). NCBI lineage: Eukaryota > Metazoa > Arthropoda > Malacostraca > Decapoda > Palinuridae > Panulirus > Panulirus ornatus. Next base: position 17,961,382 of record NC_092250.1, read on the forward strand.
AAAAAAAAATGTTTGAAGGAATAGTGGTTCCAACAATGTTGTATGGTTGCGAGGCATGGGCTATGGATAGAGTTGTGCGCAGGAGGATGGATGTGCTGGAAATGAGATGTTTGAGGACAGTGTGTGGTGTGAGGTGGTTTGATCGAGTAAGTAACGTAAAGGTAAGAGAGATGTGTGGAAATAAAAAGAGCGTGGTTGAGAGAGCAGAAGAGGGTGTTTTGAAATGGTTTGGGCACATGGAGAGAATGAGTGAGGAAAGATTGACCAAGAGGATATATGTGTCGGAGGTGGAGGGAACGAGGAGAAGTGGGAGACCAAATTGGAGGTGGAAAGGTGGAGTGAAAAAGATTTTGTGTGATTGGGGCCTGAACATGGAGGAGGGTGAAAGGAGGGCAAGGAATAGAGTGAATTGGATTGATGTGGTATACCGGGGTTAACGTGATGTCAGTGGGTTGAATCAGGGCATGTGAAGCGTCTGGGGTAAACCATGGAAAGCTGTGTAGGTATGTATATTTGCGTGTGTGGACGTATATATATATACATGTGTATGTGGGTGGGTTGGGCCATTTCTTTCGTCTGTTTCCTTGCGCTACCTCGCAAACGCAGGAGACAGCGACAAAGCAAAAAAAAATATATATATATATATATATATATATATATATATATATATATATATATATATATATATATATATATATATATACTTGTGCCCCTTTTCCCATGTTAGGAAAGTAGCACTGGGAACAAACAGTGAATGGCTTCATTTGCTTACATCCACTCTTCAGCTGTCAAATTCCCATATCAAGAGCAAAGCCCCACAGACTTTTCCTTTAACACTTATATCTGGTTGATGTCATGCTAGCTGAGTAAAGTCTGTAAGGGAATGTGTACGCATTGAGTTTTGCACCTCAATTTCAAGGTCATGTGTGGAGCCTAGTTGGTAGCTGAGGTGGTGGTGCATGATATTACTTCTCCCCAGAGGCATTCATCCTCCATCCATGTAAATAAGATTTCTTTTTTGTGAGTTTTCTCGGAAGAAAAGTAAGTCCTTTTAGGTAGATTCAGAGGACCAGGGAGATGATCTTGAATTATTTGAAAGTGATAATTTATCAGATCGTGTGAATAATGATTAAATGGACACTGACTCTACCAACATTGAAATTTAGTCCAGATGTGGTTGGGAAGTTTTCTAGCAAAGGTGTAGACAGTAATGCCAGTGCCTACCTGACCTTGACAATCCTGTGTCTGATTGGTGTAGCTAGTTGTTTTACCTATTATTTTAGTATTATCATAATGAAAATATTGCCAATGAATCACATTGATTATATCAATAAAAGATTTATTATATATAAGATATAACAATGATAACCAGATTTGATTTTTGGTTTAGGCAAAATACACGACGAAAAATGCACAGTGGCATCTCACTTGACACCCAAGCCATATTCCTACACTTTTTAGCATGTTTTGCTGAATCATGTACATAACTTCCTGTCATCAATATAGTTGTAGATGGAATATACTTCTGAAGTGATTTTTTTTTCATTGTCATATCATTATCTTTTAATTTGTAATGGTAGATCCCTATTTAGTCAACTTGAAAAATATGAATTTCGAGGGTTGGAAAGAAAACTTAGTGAGACTGTGTGGGTCCATAAATGTATATGTAAATATTAATTACATATAGCATAGTATTTTGTACCAAGCTGTCACCAATAATTTTTTTCAGGGAAGTATTGTTTGTCGCATATTAGGTCTGATTAAAGACACTGTTGTATCTTCAGTTATATTAGTAAACATTTATTTGATTAATGATGTCGTGATTTTACAAAAAAAGGTTTGCAAAATTGTTTGTTGATTGCAGGTCTGATTAAAGGCACTGTTATATTTACAGATATATTAGTAAACATATAGTTAATGGAAGATGTAGTGATTTTACAAAAAAAAATAAAGATAGGCAACATTGCACTTTCAGTTTGGAACCAACTGCAGCAGTAAACTATTTACTTGATATGGCACTCCTTCAGATACATGATCTCCTATCAAGAACCTGTCACGGCTTCTGAAACACAACACCCGCCTTTTCTAATCTCTCATCATAAGCTTTCTTTAGGTTGTTAATGCTTCATATGCATTTTTCCTCTGAATATCATTCTAGTGATGAAGATTTGAATCACATGATCTCATCTTTCTCAAGATCCTTCCTGCTCATTTCTCATGTGATAGTATGTCAGTCTTTAATCTCTTTATTTCTTTAGTATTGAACTTCTCACATGGTAAAGAGTTGTGTGGAATATCATTGCTTATCAGTAGTATAGTTTTTCCAATATTGTTTGTTTGATAATTATAGATACTGTTATATATTACTGCCAACAATTAAGCTTAATCCAGTCTGTTGCCTTCCACATTAGCTCTTATTACACAACACTTTTCATGCAGTTTTGCATTTAGATTTGTCCAGGTATGTTTTCTCTTATTATATTTTGATTGATTAGATTTTCTCAAGTATATCCCTATTTGCTCTCTTCTGTCCTCTTGTCCCTTGACTGGTCTCACAGTCATAGTTCACTTAAGGTAGATCTTAAATATTACCAAAAAATGTCTCAGAAATAAGGTTGATTAGTTACTGAAAAGCAGAAACTATAATTGCCCAATTTGCTTTTGAAAGGTATCTTTGGTAATGTGAGATCTAAAATCATCATAGTTCATGGTTATTTGAGTGGGGATAGATAATTGTAGAAAAAGATTTGGAAGAATTACCAAATTCCTACTTATTGTGAATGCTTAGTTATGTTCTTTCTTTATGCAGTTTTTTCTGCTAGTACTGTGATCATGACATCAAAATGTGAAAAAGGAGGGAAGGAATGAACCAATAAATGGAATCTTCAGAAAGGTGGGACTTCCCTTCTGGAGAAATTTTAAACATTTCACTAGGAATACCTTGAAAGAAATAAGTAGGTGTTGAAAGATGAATAAGAGCACATGCTTGGAGAGGAGTTATATTTGAGAGGAATTACACAGCAATAAATACAGGTACACCACCGATTTTCTGGCACTCTTGGTTACAATGCCTTGCTGGATTAACCATTTTGCCAGACCAGCCATGGTCACGTAATAATAATTCATCAACACACTCTAAGCCACCGATTATACATCTCCAATATGTATAAAGTGCACCATGGACTGCGAGAAATTTGAATTAGATATTAAATGTTTGAGCACCCTAAGATGGTAAGTCTGACCTTAAATTGTTTGAATCCTGTAGTGTCTTCTTCGTCTTCTTTATTAATGTTTTCCTAGGTGTGCATCACCAGAATAATGCAGTTTTGTCTGCATTATACATCTGCTCAGGACTGAGGTGCTCGTCAGGTACGAGTTTGGCAAATTCGTCCACATGCTGGGCAGCTCCTTTGTGGTTTGGGGACTACTTTTCTCCACACACTTTATTCATGGAAATTTCATGACACTTCTTGAATCTTTGAAGCCATTCTTCACTATGGTTATGCTCATTCTGTAATTTAAGTTCTTTATGGAACTAGGAGGCCTGGCCCATTATCATGCTACATGACAAGTCCACTACATCACTCCAACGATGTCGATACCATTCCATCATCACTCGATCGTGCTCAGTAGTCTTACCATCTTTCATAGTTTTTCTAATCGTCATTTGCTTTTTGGAATTGCTGTCTGCATAGAATTTCAATATTTTTTCCCTTTGCTTCTTTATATCATAAACAGTTGATGAACCAGTACTGTAGATGTCACACAGTTTACGCACTGAAAAACCATGGTCCATTTTTTCAGCTGTTCTACTTTGTCTTGGATCGATATGGACTGGTGTTTATGTTTGACACCATGACTGACACTCTCATATGTCTTAGAAGCCATAGCTAGGGTTACACTTGAGCAAAATAAGCTAAGAATCTCACAGAGGCATTATCACCACCAACAAAAGCAGTGTGAAGAATGTAAATAAACGCGCCCTACACACAACGCCATCTGTGGCCACCCAGTAAACTAGTCTGGTGGCCGCTGTAATTTCAAGTTCCCTCATGTAATTTTGTCTCAACTAAAGGAGGTGCCGACCATCAGTTGCTGGAAAATCGGTGGTGTACCTTTATCATGTTTATTAGGCATGCATGTCAGTAGTCAGAGCTGTTTTTATAGGCTCCTGTGGTTAAGGATATGTGAATCATGATGGAAAGAATAGATCACAAATTTAAGGAGTCAATACAAAAAGCCAAAAATGGAAATGAGTGGTGTGTGTTCAATATTATATCAGGTATTACTTATGGGTATTCATGTTTAAATGGAGGGGGATCGTAGAACAAAATGGGTATGTTAGAATGAATAATACTTCCAACAATGTTATATGGTTGCAGGGCATGGGCTATAGATAGGGTTGTGTGGAGGAGGGTGGATGTGTTAGAAATGAAATGTTTGAGGACAGTATGTGGTGTGAGGTGGTTTGATGGGGTAAGTACTGAAAGTAAGAGAGATGTGTGGAAATAAAAAGAGTGTGGTTGAGAGAGCAGAAGAGGGTGTGTTGAAATGGTTTGGACATATGGAGAGAATGAGTGAGGAAGAATTGATAAGGAGGATAAATGTGTCAGAGGTGGAGGGAACAATGAGAAGTGGGAGACCAAATTGGAGGTGGAAGCTTGGAGTGAAAAAGATTTTGAGCAATTGGGGCCTGAATATACAGGAGGGTGTGAAGTGTGCAAGGAATAGAGTGAATTGGAATGATGTGGTATACCAGAGTCAACGTGCTGTCAGTGGACTGAACCAGGGCATGTGAAGTGTCTGGGTTAAACCATGGAAAGGTCTGTGGGGCCTGGATGCTGATAGGGATCTGTGGTTTCAGTGCATTACACATGACAGCTAGGGACTGAGTATGAACAAATGTGGTCTTTTTTGTCTGTTTTCCTGGCACTACCTTGCTGAAGTGGGGGTTAGCAATGCTGTTTCCTGTTGAGTGGGTTAGCACTGGAAATGGATGAAGGCAAGCATGAATATGTACATGTGTATACATGTCTATGTATGTATATGGTAACATATATATTATGTATTACCATATATATATTACCATGTCGTAGAAGACGACTAGAGGGGACGGGAGCGGGGGGCCAGAAATCCTCCCCTCGTATTTTTTAACTTTCTAAAATGGGAAACAAGAAGGAGTCACGCGGGGAGTGCTCATCCTCCTCGAAGGCTCAGACTGGGGTGTCTAAATGTATGTGGATGTAACCAAGATGTGAAAAAAGGAGAGATAGGTAGTATGTTTGAGGAAAGGAACCTGGATGTTTTGGCTCTTGAGTGAAACGAAGCTCAAGGGTAAAGGGGAAGAGTGGTTTGGGAATGTCTTGGAAGTAAAGTCAGGGGTTAGTGAGAGGACAAGAGCAAGGGAAGGAGTAGCAGTACTCCTGAAACAGGAGTTGTGGGAGTATGTGATAGAATGTAAGAAAGTAAATTCTCGATTAATATAGGTAAAACTGAAAGTTGATGGAGAGAGATGGGTGATTATTGCTGCATATGCACCTGGGCATGAGAAGAAAGATCATGAGAGGCAAGTGTTTTGGGAGCAGCTGAATGAGTGTGTTAGTGGTTTTGATGCACGAGGCCGGGTTATAGTGATGGGTGATTTGAATGCAAAGGTGAGTAATGTGGCAGTTGAGGGAATAATTGGTATACATGGGGTGTTCAGTGTTGTAAATGGAAATGGTGAAGAGCTTGTAGATTTATGTGCTGAAAAAGGACTGGTGATTGGGAATACCTGGTTTAAAAAGCGAGATATACATAAGTATATGTATGTAAGTAGGAGAGATGGCCAGAGAGCGTTATTGGATTACGTGTTAATTGACAGGCGCGCGAAAGAGAGACTTTTGGATGTTAATGTGCTGAGAGATGCAACTGGAGGGATGTCTGATCATTATCTTGTGGAGGCTAAGGTGAAGATTTGTATGGGTTTTCAGAAAAGAAGAGTGAATGTTGGGGTGAAGAGGGTGTTGAGAGTAAGTGAGCTTGGGAAGGAGACTTGTGTGAGGAAGTACCAGGAGAGACTGAGTACAGAATGGAAAAAGGTGAGAACAATGGAAGTAAGGGGAGTGGGGGAGGAATGGGATGTATTTAGGGAATCAGTGATGGATTGCGCAAAAGATGCTTGTGGCATGAGAAGAGTGGGAGGTGGGTTGATTAGAAAGGGTAGTGAGTGGTGGGATGAAGAAGTAAGATTATTAGTGAAAGAGAAGAGAGAGGCATTTGGATGATTTTCGCAGGGAAAAAATGCAACTGAGTGGGAGATGTATAAAAGAAAGAGACAGGAGGTCAAGAGAAAGGTGCAAGAGGTGAAAAAGAGGGCAAATGAGAGTTGGGGTGAGAGAGTATCATTAAATTTTAGGGAGAATAAAAAGGTGTTCTGGAAGGAGGTAAATAAAGTGCGTAAGACAAGGGAGCAAATGGGAACTTCAGTGAAGGGCGCAAATGGGGAGGTGATAACAAGTAGTGGTGATGTGAGAAGGAGATGGAGTGAGTATTTTGAAGGTTTGTTGAATGTGTTTGATGATAGAGTGGCAGATATAGGGTGTTTTGGTCGAGGTGGTGTGCAAAGTGAGAGGGTTAGGGAAAATGATTTGGTAAACAGAGAAGAGGTATTAAAGCTTTGCTTAAGATGAAAGCCGGCAGGGCAGCAGGTTTGGATGGTATTGCAGTGGAATATATTAAAAAAGGTGGTGACTGTATTATTGACTGGTTGGTAAGGTTATTTAATGTATGTATGACTCATGGTGAGGTGCCTGAGGATTGGCAGAATGCGTGCATAGTGCCATTGTACAAAGGTAAAGGGGATAAGAGAGAGTGCTCAAATTACAGAGGTATAAGTTTGTTGAGTATTCCTGGTAAATTATATGGGAGGGTATTGATTGAGAGGGTGAAGGCATGTACAGAGCATCAGATTGGGGAAGAGCAGTGTGGTTTCAGAAGTGGTAGAGGATGTGTGGATCAGGTGTTTGCTTTGAAGAATGTATGTGAGAAATACTTAGAAAAGCAAATGGATTTGTATGTAGCATTTATGGATCTGGAGAAGGCATATGATAGAGTTGATAGAGATGCTCTGTGGAAGGTATTAAGAATATATGGTGTGGGAGGCAAGTTGTTAGAAGCAGTGAAAAGTTTTTATCGAGGATGTAAGGCATGTGTACGTGTAGGAAGAGAGGAAAGTGATTGGTTCTCAGTGAATGTAGGTTTGCGGCAGGGGTGTGTGATGTCTCCATGATTGTTTAATTTGTTTATGGATGGGGTTGTTAGGGAGGTGAATGCAAGAGTTTTGGAAAGAGGGGCAAGTATGAAGTCTGTTGGGGATGAGAGAGCTTGGGAAGTGAGTCAGTTGTTGTTCGCTGATGATACAGTGCTGGTGGCTGATTCATGTGAGAAACTGCAGAAGCTGGTGACTGAGCTTGGTAAAGTGTGTGAAAGAAGAAAGTTAAGAGTAAATGTGAATAAGAGCAAGGTCATTAGGTACAGTAGGGTTGAGGGTCAAGTCAATTGGGAGGTAAGTTTAAATGGAGAAAAACTGGAGGAAGTAAAGTGTTTTAGATATCTGGGAGTGGATCTGGCAGCGGATGGAACCATGGAAACGGAAGTGGATCATAGGGTGGGGGAGGGGGCGAAAATCCTGGGAGCCTTGAAGAATGTGTGGAAGTTGAGAACATTATCTCGGAAAGCAAAAATGGGTATGTTTGAAGGAATAGTGGTTCCAACAATGTTGTATGGTTGCGAGGCGTGGGCTATGGATAGAGTTGTGTGCAGGAGGATGGATGTGCTGGAAATGAGATGTTTGAGGACAATGTGTGGTGTGAGGTGGTTTGATCGAGTAAGTAACGTAAGGGTAAGAGAGATGTGTGGAAATAAAAAGAGCGTGGTTGAGAGAGCAGAAGAGGGTGTTTTGAAATGGTTTGGGCACATGGAGAGAATGAGTGAGGAAAGATTGACCAAGAGGATATATGTGTCGGAGGTGGAGGGAACGAGGAGAAGTGGGAGACCAAATTGGAGGTGGAAAGATGGAGTGAAAAAGATTTTGTGTGATCGGGGCCTGAACATGGAGGAGGGTGAAAGGAGGGCAAGGAATAGAGTGAATTGGATCGATGTGGTATACCAGGGTTGACGTGCTGTCAGTGGATTGAATCAGGGCATGTGAAGCGTCTGGGGTAAACCATGGAAAGCTGTGTTGGTATGTATATTTGCGTGTGTGGACGTATGTATATATATGTGTATGGGGGTGGGTTGGGCCATTTCTTTCGTCTGTTTCCTTGCGCTACCTCGCAAACGCGGGAGACAGTGACAAAGCAAAAAAAAAAAAAAATATATATATGTATGTATATGTCGACGTGTTGTCAGTGGATTGAACCAGGGCATGTGAAGCGTCTGGGGTAAACCATGGAAAGTTCTGTGGGGCCTGGATGTGGAAAGGGAACTGTGGTTTTGGTGCATTATTACATGACAGCTAGAGACTGTGTGTGGACGAATGGGGCCTTTGTTGTCTTTTCCTAGTGCTACCTCGCACACATGAGTGGGGTGGGGGTTGTTATTCCATGTGTGGCGGGTAGGCGATGGGAATAGATAAAGGAAGACTATGAATTATGTACATGTGTATATATGTATATGTCTGTGTGTATATATATGTGTACATTGAGATGTATAGGTATGTATATTTGCATGTGTGGATGTGTATGTATATACATGTGTATGTGGGTGGGTTGGGCCATTCTTTCGTCTGTTTCCTCGTGCTACGTCGCTAACGCGGGAGACAGCGGCAAAGCAATATAAGTAGATAATATATAATATATATGCATTTGTGGGCATTTATGTATATGTGTGTATATGAGTAGATGGGTCATTCACTACCTTTTATCGATTCCATCCTTGCCTACTTCACCAGTTCCCATTTATTATTGACCTCCTTCCATAACATCTTTTTATTCTTCCTAGAGTTTAATGATACTCTCTCACCCCAACTCTTATTTGGCCTCTTTTTCAACACTTGCACCTTCCTCTTGACCTCTTGCCACTTTCTCATATACATCTCCTAGTCATTTGCACTCCTTCCTTGCAAGTATCATCCAAATGCCTCTCTTTTCTCTTTCACTAACAACTTTATTCTTCATCTCGCCTCTCACTACCCTTTCTTATCTGCCCACCTCCCACCTTTCTCATGCTACTTGCATCTCTTGCCCATGCCATCACTGCTTCCTTAGATACATTCCATTCCTCACCCACTCCCCTCACGTCATTCTATACTTGATCTCTCCTGGTACTTCCTCACACAGGTCTCCTTTCCAGGCTCACTTACTTTTATCACTCTCTTCTCCTCAAGATTCTCTCTTCTTTATTGAAAACCTCTGCAGATCTTCACATTTGCCTCCACAAGAAAGTGATCAGACATCCCACCAGCTGCCCCTCTCAGCACATTAACATTCAAAAGTATTTCTTTTACACACCTATCAATTAACACGTAATCTAATAATGCCCTTTGACCATCTACTCTCACAGGTATAATTGCGTATATTTCCTAATCTCCAGTCTTTTTTCTGCACAAATCTACAAGCACTTCACCATTTCCATTCACAACGCTGAATACCCCATGTACACCAATTAAACCCTCAACTGCCACATTACTCATCTTTGCATTTAAGTAACCCATCACTAATACCCAATCTCGTGCACCAAAACTGCTGACACACTCACTTATCTGCTCCCAAAACACCTGCCTCTCAAGGTCTTTCTTCTCATGACCAGGTGCACAAGCACCAACATTCACCCATCTCTCTCCATCAACTTTCAGTTTTACCCACATCAATCAAGAATTTATTTCCTTACTCTCGCTCTATTGCACACTCCCACAACAACTGCTTCAAGAGTAGTGCTACTCCCTTCTTGTCTCTTGTCCTCTCACTAACCCCTGACTGTACTACGAAGACTTATCCAAACCATTCTATCCCTTTACCCTTGAATTTCATTTCACTCAGAGCCAGAACATCCAGGTTTCTTTCCTTAAACATTCTACCTATCTCTCCTTTCTTTTCATCTTGGGTACATCCACACACATTCTGATGTTGGGTGTTTTGGACAGGCTGGTGTGCGAAGTGGAAGAGTCAGGGATTTGGTTTGGTGAAGAGAGAAGAGGTAGTGAAAGCCTTGTGGAAGACGAAATCTGGCAAGGCGGCAAGATTGGATGGTGGTGCAGTTGAATTTATTAAGAAAGAGGGTGAATGTGTTGTTGATTGGTTGGTAAGGATATTCAGTGTATTTATGGATCATGAAGTGCCTGAGGATTGGCAGAATGCATGTTTAGTGCCATTGTACAAAGGCAAATGGGATAAAGGTGAGTGTTCAAACTACAGACGCGTAAGTTTGTTGAGTATTCCTGGAAAATTGTGTGGGAGGGCATTGATTAAGAGGGTGAAGGCAGGTCCAGAGCATCAGACTGGAGAGAAGCAGTGTGGTTTCAGAAGTTGTAGAGGATGTTTAGATCAGGAGTTTGGTTTGAAGAATGTGTGTGAGAAATACTTAGTAGAACAGATGAATTTGTATGTAGCATTTATGGATCCAGAGAAGGAATATGATAGTGTTGATAGAGATGTTTTGTGGAAGGTCTTAAAAGTGTATGGTGTGGAAAGTAAGCTGCTAGAAGTGAATGAGAGGTTTTTATCAAGGGTGTAAGAGTAGGAAGAGAGGAGAGTGATTGGTTCCCATGGTCGTTTAATTTGTTTATGGATGGGGTGGTTAGGGAAGTAAATGCATGAGTTTTGGAGTGAGGGGCAAGTATGTAGTTTGATAGGGATGAGATGGCCTGGGAAGTGAATCACTTGTTTGCTGATGATTCAGCATTGGTGGCTGATTAGAGTGAGAAACTGCAGAAGTTGGTGACTGAGTTTTGGAAAAGTGTGTGCAAGGAGAAAGTTGAGAGTAAATGTGAATAAGAACAAGGTTATTAGGTTCAACAGGGTTGAGGGACAAGTTAGTTGGGATGTGAGTTTCAGTGGAGAAAAAGTGGAGGAAGTGAAGTGTTTTAGATATCTGGGAGTGGACTTAGTAGCGATCAGAACCATGGAAGTGGAAGTGAGTCATAGGGTGGGGGAGGGAGTTAAGGTTCTGGGAGCGATGAAGAATGTGTGGAAGGAGATAATGTTATCTTAGAGAGCCAAAATGGGTATATTTGAAGGAATAGTAGTTCCAACAATGTTATATGGTTGTGAGGCATGGGCTACAGATAGGGTTGTATGGTAAGAGAGATTTGTGGTAATAAAAAGAGTGTGGTTGAGAGAGCAGAAGAGGGTGTGTTGAAATGTTTTGGACATATGGAGAGAGAATGAGTAGGGAAAGATTGACAAAGAGGATATATGTGTCAGAGGTGGAGGGAAGAAGAAGTGGGAGACCAAATTGAAGGTGGAAGGATGGAGAGAAAAAGATTTTGAGCTATTGGGACCTGAACATGCAAGTGGGTGAGAGTGAATAGAATAGAGTGAATTGGAACGAAGTGGACTGACCCAGGGCATGTGAAATGTCTGGAGTGAACCTTGGAAAGGTCTGTGGGGCCTGAATGTAGATACAGAGCTGTGGTTCAGTGCATTACATATGATATCTAGAGATTGAGTGCGAATGAATGTGGCCTTTTTTGTCTGTTTTCCTGGCCCTACCTCACTGAAGCAGGGGGTAGCCATTTTGTTTCTTGTGGGGTGGGGTAGCGCCAGGAATGGATGAAAGCGAGCAAGTATGAATATGTACATGTGTATATATGTATATGTCTGTGTATGTTTATGTATCTGTTGATATGTATATGTATGTATATGTACATGTATCAGTGGATGGGCCATTCTTCGTCTGTTGCCTGGTGCTACCTCGTTGACAGGGGAACAGCGATTAAGTTTAATGAATAGATAAATATAGATACTGCACTAGACTTGCCCTCTGCTGTGATCTGTTAAGGGTGAGGCACTAAAGGATAAGATGCATCACTGGAGTTCACTGGTTATGGAGACTGTATTGACATGACAACCCCAATTGGGTACAGGTGTCAGAGATATAGATAGATAGATAAATTTATATGTATGGTATATGGATGGTATTGCAGTGGAATTTATTAAAAAGGGGGTGACTGTATTGTCGACTGGTTGGTAAGATTATTTAATGTATGTATGACTCATGGTGAGGTGCCTGAGGATTGGCGGAATGCGTGCATAGTGCCATTGTACAAAGGCAAAGGGGATAAGAGTGAGTGCTCAAATTACAGAGGTATAAGTTTGTTGAGTATTCCTGGTAAATTATATGGGAGGATATTGATTGAGAGGGTGAAGGCATGTACAGAGCATCAGATTGGGGAAGAGCAGTGTGGTTTCAGAAGTGGTAGAGGATGTGTGGATCAGGTGTTTGCTTTGAAGAATGTATGTGGGAAATACTTAGAAAAGCAAATGGATTTGTATGTAGCATTTATGTATCTGGAGAAGGCATATGATAGAGTTGATAGAGATGCTCTGTGGAAGGTATTAAGAATATATGGTGTGGGAGGCAAGTTGTTAGAAGCAGTGAAAAGTTTTTATCGAGGATGTAAGTCATGTGTACGTGTAGGAAGAGAGGAAAGTGATTGGTTCTCAGTGAATGTAGGTTTGCGGCAGGGGTGTGTGATGTCTCCATGGTTGTTTAATTTGTTTATGGATGGGGTTGTTAGGGAGGTGAATGCAAGAGTTTTGGAGAGAGGGGCAAGTATGAAGTCTGTTGGGGATGAGAGAACTTGGGAAGTGAGTCAGTTGTTGTTCGCTGATGATACAGCGCTGGTGGCTGATTCATGTGAGAAACTGCAGAAGCTGGTGACTGAGTTTGGTAAAGTGTGTGAAAGAAGAAAGTTAAGAGTAAATGTGAATAAGAGCAAGGTTATTAGGTACAGTAGGGTTGAGGGTCAAGTCAATTGGGAGGTGAGTTTGAATGGAGAAAAACTGGAGGAAGTGAAGTGTTTTAGATATCTGGGAGTGGATCTGGCAGCGGATGGAACCATGGAAGCGGAAGTGGATGATAGGGTGGGGGAGGGGGCGAAAATTCTGGGAGCCTTGAAGAATGTGTGGAAGTCGAGAACATTATCTCGGAGAGCAAAAATGGGTATGTTTGAGGGAATAGTGGTTTCAACAATGTTGTATGGTTGCGAGACGTGGGCTATGGATAGAGTTGTGCGCAGGAGGATGGATGTGCTGGAAATGAGATGTTTGAGGACAATATGTGGTGTGAGGTGGTTTGATCGAGTAAGTAAGGTAAGGGTAAGAGAGATGTGTGGAAATAAAAAGAGCGTGGTTGAGAGAGCAGAAGAGGGTGTTTTGAAATGGTTCAGGCACATGGAGAGAATGAGTGAGGAAAGATTGACCAAGAGAATATATGTGTCGGAGGTGGAGGGAACGAGGAGAAGAGGGAGACCAAATTGGAGGTGGAAAGATGGAGTGAAAAAGATTTTGTGTGATCGGGGCCTGAACATGCAGGAGGGTGAAAGGAGGGCAAGGAATAGAGTGAATTGGAGCGATGTGGTATACCGGGGTTGACGTGCTGTCAGTGGATTGAATCAAGGCATGTGAGGCGTCTGGGGTGAACCATGGAAAGCTGTGTAGGTATGTATATTTGCATGTGTGGACGTATGTATATACATGTGTATGGGGGTGGGTTGGGCCATTTCTTTCATCTGTTTCCTTGCGCTACCTCGCAAACGCGGGAGACAGAAAAAAAAAAAAAAATCTCTTAAGAAAGATCATTTTAGCCCCTCTCACCTATTACCCCAAAGCTCTCACTTCTGCTTTTCCAAAGTCTTTGAAACACTCCTTTCATGAATACATAGAATTCCACTTCCTTCTGTTTGATTGTTAGTGCCTGTTTCACTATGCTGGGTCTATTAGTGATCTTGCCTGACACCCCTGGTTCTCTTCTCTCAGGGATTTTGATAAAACTTTTGTTTTAACCCTGCCCATTTCTGAAGCACTTTATATGTTATTATATGAGCCTTTCTTTTGTAAACTCCCCTCCTTTGGTTTTTCTGCTTTTTTTATTCCCTCTTGCATAATTTCCTCATTCACCATCCCATTGCAGTAGCCATTGCCAGAGAGACTTCCCCCTCCTTTCCTATCAACTGTGGTGCTCTTCAGGATTTATCCCCTTTCTTAAGAAATTATTTTTTCTACTTGTAAGTCTTTTCACTTTTTTGTCAATGATTCCATTTTGCATACTTAAGCTCACTTTCCCTCCCTTCCTCCTACTACTTGTTCTTTCTTTTATATTGAACATACATCCTCTCTCATTTTGCACCAGTTCAGTGTCTTAGAATGAGGAAGCAATAATCTATTTAGACTTGGAGGTTTTGAAATACATTGTCTTCCTTTATCTCTATCTAAGGGTCATTTATTTCCCTCTCTGTAGTTTCAAAACACCACAACTCAATCATGTAATTAAATAAACATGCTGGAATTCACCATATCCTCCACTCTATCATGGAAATCCCAAATAATGAACATTGCAAAGTCTGCTTCCCAGAAGCTGGAGTTGTTTTTTGATGCCATAATTGTTCTCTGTATTTCTTAGTATGAAGTACTGCTCTCACATATGGGGAGACTTCTTCCCACTTCTGTTTTAAGAAGAGTGGAATCAAAAGCCTTTTGTCTCATTAGTCCTCCTGGCTTCACCTCTCTTCAACCAGTCCTCTATGTATGCCATGATGTTGCTCCTCTCTCTCTGTTTTCTACAGGATTTACATTAGCCATTGTTCTCATTTGCTGACTGCACTTGTCCCTGCCCCTATGGGTTGGATGCAAGATACACAGCTGGCTGCTGGTATCCAAAGTGTTTGTGCTGAGACTGGCGACTCAAGATTTGACTGTTATGATACCTCCTTCTTCTCTTGAACAGCTAAGCTTTGGAATTCTATTCTTCATTTTGTTTTCCTATCTTCTTATAACCTTTCCACCTTTAAGAATCAGGTCTACAAACACCTGTAGAGCACTAACTGATTTCCAGTCTCTCTCTTTCTTTCACCTGATATGGCCTTTGATTAGGACATGTTTTGCCCATGCTGTGTCGGCCTCTGTGAAAAAAAAAACATGTATAATTGCCCCAAGACCCTTCTCTTGAATGGGTATTAGTGGTACTCTAGGAACCTCTACAGCTCCAAGGCTACAATACATCCAGTAGGAAGGAGACGATGGACTCTCAGTGAGACTATACTCCCACAAGCAGAGAGTCCAACATTATATATATATATATATATATATATATATATATATATATATATATATATATATATATATATATATATATATATATATATTCATCTATTTATTTATTATACTTTGTCGCTGTCTCCTGCTTTAGCGAGATAGTGCAAGGAAACAGACGAAAGAATGGTCCATCCCACCCACATACACATGTATATGCATACACGTCCACACACGCATATATACATACCTATACATTTCAATGTATACATATGTATACATAGACATATACACATGAACATAATTCATACTTGCTGCCTTTATTCATTCCTGTTGCCTCCCCACCACACATGAGATGACAACCCCCTTCCCCCACATGCGTGTGAGGTAGTGCTAGAAAAAGACAACAAAGGC
Source organism: Panulirus ornatus (assembly GCF_036320965.1). Lineage (NCBI taxonomy): Eukaryota > Metazoa > Arthropoda > Malacostraca > Decapoda > Palinuridae > Panulirus > Panulirus ornatus. Next base: position 17,977,026 of record NC_092250.1, read on the forward strand.
CACATTTGTTCACACTCAGTCTCTAGCCATCATGTATAATGCATCGAAACAACAGCTCCCTTTCCACAACCAGGCCCCACAAAACTTTCCATGGTTTTCCTCAGATGCTTCACATGCCCTGGTTCAATCCATATATATATATATATATATATATATATATATATATATATATATATATATATATATATATATATATTTATTTGCTTTGTCGCTGTCTCCCGCACCTGTGAGGTAGCGCAAGGAAACAGACGAAAGAAATGGCCCAACCCACCACCACACACATGCGCACACACACACGTCCACACACGCAAACATACACACCCACACATCCCAACGTACACACATATATACACACGCAGACACACACATATACACACATGCACGCAATTTACACTGTCAGCCCCTACTCACCCCCATCGCCACCCTGCCACACACGGAATAACATCCCCCTCCCCCCTCATGTGCGCGAGGCAGCACCAGGAAAAGACAACAAAGGCCCGAATTGCTCACACTCAGTCTCCAGCTGTCATGCAATAATGCCCGAAACCACAGCTCCCTTTCCACATCCAGGCCCCACACAACTTTCCATGGTTTACCCCAGACGCTTCACATGCCCTGATTCAATCCATTGACAGCACGTCGACCCCGGTATACCACATCGATCCAATTCACTCTATTCCTTGCCCGCCTTTCACCCTCCTGCATGTTCAGGCCCCGATCACTCAAAATCTTTTTCACTCCATCTTTCCACCTCCAATTTGGTCTCCCACTTCTCGTTCCCTCCACCTCCGACACATATATACTCTTGGTCAATCTTTCCTCTCTCATTCTCTCCATGGTCCAAACCATTTCAAAACATCCTCTTCTGCTCTCTCAACCACGCTCTTTTTATTTCCACACATCTCTCTTACCCTTACGTTACTTACTCGATCAAACCACCTCACACCACATATTGTCCTCAAACATCTCATTTCCAGCACATACACCCTCCTGCGCACAACTCTATCCATAGCCCACGCCTCGCAACCATACAACATTGTTGGAACCACTATTCCTTCAAAACATAGCCATTTTTGCTTTCCGAGATAATGTTCTCGACTTCCACACATTCTTCAAGGCTCCCAAGATTTTTGCCCCCTCCCCCACCCTATGATTTACTTCCGCTTCCATGGTTCCATCCGCTGCCAGATCTACTCCCAGATATCTAAAACACTTTACTTCCTCCAGTTTTTCTCCATTCAAACTTACCTCCCAATTGACTTGACCCTCAACCCTACTGTACCTAATAACCTTGCTCTTATTCACATTTACTCTTAACTTTCTTCTTTCACACACTTTACCAAACTCAGTCACCAGCTTCTGCAGTTTCTCACATGAATCAGCCACCAGCGCTGTATCATCAGCGAACAACAACTGACTCACTTTCCAAGCTCTCTCATCCCCAACAGACTTCATACTTGCCCCTCTTTCCAAAACTCTTGCATTCACCTCCCTAACCACCCCATCCATAAACAAATTAAACAACCATGGAGGCATCACACACCCCTGCCTGCAAACCTACATTCACTGAGAACCAATCACTTTCCTCTCTTCCTACACGTACACATGCCTTACATCCTCGATAAAAACTTTTCACTGCTTCTAACAACTTGCCTCCCACACCATATATTCTTAGTACCTTCCACAGTGCATCTCTATCAACTCTATCATATGCCTTCTCCAGATCCATAAATGCTACATACAAATCCATTTGCTTTTCTAAGTATTTCTCACATACATTCTTCAAAGCAAACACCTGATTCACACATCCTCTACCACTTCTGAAACCACACTGCTCTTCCCCAATCTGATGCCTTGTATATATATATATATATATATATATATATATATATATTTTTTTTTTTTTTTTTTTTTTTTTTTTTTTTTTTTTTCAAACTATTCGCCATTTCCCGCATCAGCAAGGTAGCGTTAAGAACAGAGGACTGGGCCTCTGAAGGAATATCCTCACCTGGCCCCCTTCTCTGTTCCTCCTTTTGGAAAATTAAAGGAAACCGAGAGGGGAGGATTTCCAGCCCCCTGCTCCCTTACCTTTTAGTCACCTTCTACGACACGCAGGGAATATGTGGGAAGTATTCTTTCTCCCCTATCCCCAGGGATTATATATATATATATATATATATATATACAGAGCATCAGATTGGGGAAGAGCAGTATGGTTTCAGAGGTGGTAAAGGATGTGTGGATCAGGTGTTTGCTATGAAGAATGTGTGTGAGAAATACCTAGAAAAACATGGATTTGTATGTAAGGTTTATGGTCTGGAGAAGGCATATGATAGAGTTGATAGAGACACTTTGTGGAAGGTCTTAAGAGTACATGGTTGCTAGAAGTAGTGAAAAGTTTTCACCAAGGATGTAAGGCATGTGTATGAGTAGGAAGAGAGGAGAATGATTGGTTCCCAGTGAATGTCAGTCTGTAGCAGGGGTTTGTGATTTTCCATGGGGAAAATGAAACACGAAAAGATCCCAAGTGCACTTTCGTGTAATAATCACATCATCAGGGGAGACACAAGAGAGAAATATAACAGTTAGTTGATATACAACGAAGAGACATAGCTAGGACGCCATTTGGTAAACATGTGATTATCCAAGACAGACAACAAGTGCATCATAAACTTGTTATGTGGACAAGAAGGTGAATTGTTTACAAATTTTATCAACAATAAAGTTTTCCAATTTGTATAGACCATCACTAATATTTAGATTATTATTCTTTGTATATTTAATGATAGAAGATTCAGTGATATTTCTCGTGGTAATAGAGTTAGAGTTAATAACTGAGATGGCATTACTCTAGTCAGTACAATGATCATAGTTTTTAACTTGTTTAAACAAGGCATTTGATTCTTGTCCTGTTCTTATACTATATTTACGTTGCTTAAGTCTAACAAAAAGATCCTTACCAGTCAGCCCAACATAAAACATATCACAATTTCTACATGGCACTTTATAGATGCACCCAGGAGAATTTTCTGGCCATTTCTTTCGTCTGTTTCCTTGCGCTACATTGCATACGCGGGAGACAGCGACAAAGTAAAAATATATATATATATATATATATATATTTTATTTTTTATTTATTTGCTTTGTCGCTGTCTCCCACGTTTGCGAGGTAGCGCAAGGAAACAGACGAAAGAAATGGCCCAACCCACCCCCATACACAATGTATATACATACACGTCCACACACGCAAATAAACATACCTATACATCTCAATGTACACATATATATACACACACAGACACATACATATATACCCATGCACACAGTTCACACTGTCTGCCTTTTTTCATTCCCATTGCCACCTCGCCACACATGGAATACCATCCCCCTCCCCCCTCATGTGTGTGAGGTAGCACTAGGAAAAGACAACAAAGGCCCCATTCGTTCACACTCAGTCTCTAGCTGTCATGCAATAATGCCCGAAACCACAGCTCCCTATCCACATCCAGGCCCCACACAACTTTACATGGTTTACCCCAGACGCTTCACATGCCCTGATTCAATCCACTGACAGTACGTCAACCCCGGTATACCACATCGATCCAATTCACTCTATTCCTTGCTTGCCTTTCACCCTCCTGCATGTTCAGGCCCCTATCACACAAAATATTTTTCACTCCATATTTCCACCTCCAATTTGGTCTCCCTCTTCTCCTTGCTCCCTCCACCTCCGACACATATATCCTCTTGGTCAATCTTTCCTCACTCATCCTCTCCATGTGCCCAAACCACTTCAAAACACCCTCTTCTGCTCTCTCAACCACGCTCTTTTTATTTCCACACATCTCTCTTACCCTTACGTTACTCACTCGATCAAACCACCTCACACCACACATTGTCCTCAAACATCTCATTTCCAGCACATCCATCCTCCTGCGCACAACTCTATCCATATCCCACGCCTCGCAACCATACAACATTGTTGGAACCACTATTCCTTCAAACATACCCATTTTTGCTTTCCGAGATAATGTTCTCGACTTCCACACATTCTTCAAGGCCCCCAGGATTTTCGCCCCCTCCCCCACCCTATGATCCACTTCCGCTTCCATGGTTCCATCCGCTGCCAGATCCACTCCCAGATATATATATATATATTTTTTTTTCTTTGTCGCTGTCTCCCACGTTTGCGAGGTAGCGCAAGGAAACAGACAAAAGAAATGGCCCAACCCACCCCCATACACATGTATATACATACGTCCACACACGCAAATATACATACCTACACAGCTTTCCATGGTTTACCCCAGACGCTTTACATGCCTTGATTCAATCCACTGACAGCACGTCAACCCTGGTATGCCACATCGATCCAATTCACTCTATTCCTTGCCCTCCTTTCACCCTCATGCATGTTCAGGCCCTGATCACACAAAATCTTTTTCACTCCATCATTCCACCTCCAATTTGGTCTCCCACTTCTCCTCGTTCCCTCCACCTCCGACACATATATCCTCTTTGTCAATCTTACCTCACTCATTCTCTCCATGTGCCCAAACCATTTCAAAACACCCTCTTCTGCTCTCTCAACCACGCTCTTTTTATTTCCACACATCTCTCTTACCCTTACGTTACTTACTCGATCAAACCACCTCACACCACACACACACACAAAGTATAATAAAAAAGAAAATAAATATATATATATATATATATATATATATATATATTTTTTTTTTTTTTTTTTTTTTTTTTTTTTTTTTTTCTGTGAAGAATAATATGAATATTATCTCTGTCTTTGTCTTTTTTACTTTTTATTGAAGGATTGGCTAAACATTTATGTATTTGATTATTAGATAACATTACTCAGGTTAGGGTATATAGGATAGAGTAATATTCCCACTTCCAATATTCTTAGAAGATGCAAGCTGTTTGAATTAATATAAAAGATATCACTTAGACTAGCAGAGCATACCTGAACTATGACTAGGTTAAGTTTACAGTATGGCTAGTATAGATTAAAAAAAAAGAAAAATATATATATATATATATATATATATATATATATATATATATATATATATATATATATATATATATATATATATATTTTTTTTTTTTTAATTTTCCAAAAGAAGGAACAGAGAAGGGGGCCATGTGAGGATATTCCCTCAAAGGCCCAGTCCTCTGTTCTTAACGCTACCTCGCTAATGTGGGAAATGGCGAATAGTATGAAAAAAAAAATATATATATATATATATATATATATATATATATATATATATATATATATATATATATATATATAAATGTTTATGTTGATTCAGGTCCTATTTTCCTCTTAGTTTTGTAAGAAGTAGTAATAAATGATTTGGGTTAAAATGGAATTATATTTGTGAGGTGTTGCCAGTTACTGAAGTGTCTTGTCTCACCCACCAACAGCCCCCAACAGTACTGGGAGCTGTATTATCACTTCTGGTAAGGTCCCTCATGCCACTTGTTAACTGCTGATGGTGATTGGGACGTGTGCTCAAACTGAATAACCTGGTTAAATGACATTTTTGGAGAAAATTTTGTTGTATTCTGAAGAAACTGTACATGCATTGTTAAACCTGTGATCTGTTACATTGTTTCATGATTCAGCCTAAGTAGCTGCTTCCACTGTGAACAGATAAATGGGCTGTGTAGTGAAACATTCATGTTCCAAGTATATCAATGTATATTTTGTGTCTCCAGAGTATAAGCTTTACTATTGGTATGGTGGTTTTCTTTAAGATGGTTTTACCCTTTAAATTGCATTAAAGGCAAATTGGGTGTTATTAAATGCATAAATGTGTATAATTGCAAAAAAAAGTTTAATTGATTTGGATGAGTGATTTGTAAAATATAGAATGAACAAATTGAAAAAGATAATAACATGCCTTATTAGCTTTGATATGACCTGGATTAAAGCCAAAATGGAAAATCAACACTTTCATAAACCAGGTTTCTCAGTCTATGAAAGGTGGCTGGTTTCTGTCTGCTTTCTTCTACACTTTGGAACACTTGTGAAACTTATTGGCTTTGGGTTGAATAGAGCATCCATTTGACTGGACATAAAACAAAAATCTCTTTATTAATCTTCTTTTCAATTTGCACATGCACAGTGACCAGGTGCAGTTTACCTGGCCTTTTTTGTTTTAGAAAAAATTGCTAGCCATGACAAAGATCTCCACTGAATTACTGCACACTCTTAAACTGACAGTCAGATGGCTAATCTCTGAGGAAACTTGCCTTCCCTTTGATATTCAACTCCACTTAGTTTTTACCTAAAGTTAGCAAGAGGAGTGTCATGAGGAATGGCTATGACAAAGTGTTTCTACCGGCAGTAATTGGATTTGGTCAATCAGTTACAGTAATGTAATCTTTTGATATGGAAGTCTTTAATGTAATTTTTGCGTTGTATACTTGGACGAGTATTTCATAAGATTGCTTACTGTTCTTTCCCATAAGTTGTCAAAAATTTAGTTGATATTGATTATACAAAAATTGATAGTATATTTCATATATTTACTGAATAAGAAATTTTAAAAGTTTCTCATATTTCCAACAATATTTTCATGTGAAACTGTACTGTAAAATCAGAATTGTTTTGCTTGAGCATAATGTTCATGTGTAAAACTTATATTAAAATACCTTTATTAATGCTCTAGTCTGTAGAACATTTTGTCATTGTGATGTAGGCATTTTGCTTTTCACACAGTTTTTGAACTTCATTTCCTTTTGTATGATATTTTACACTTTAGTGTTTCGTATGGTGATACCAATAACTGTATGTTTCAGATAGAAAATATTTTTAGCTAGCATTCCTGAACTTTCAACAGACTTTATTGTACAGATTTCAGAATACATACAAAGAGTAACATAAGTTCATTCAACACATTTCAGATTTTTAAGAAAATTTTCTTCACAGTTCAAACTTTGATATTACATTACCTCAGAAGCACAGGTGTTGGGCCCATATCTTGGTTATCCTGTAGCTATTTGCAGTTCATTATTCAGTACTAATTAGATAACAATCTGGTTTATGTCACTTCAGGTTGATATTCTGTTATGGTCATCATAATGCAATTACAAATTTTCTACATTCAAATTCCTTGAGACCTTGGTTCAGAGAAATCTTTGGATGTTCACTTTCTGTTGTACAGAGCTAGTCACAGTGCTGTGTTAGAGCATCAGACTATTCTAAGCTTTCCTGTCTGCAGGATGCTATTCCACAAAAGTGGGAAGCAGTATAAAGACCTTTTTCTTCTTTTTTTCGTGTCCTCTTAGATACGTATACATAGTTAGATTATTCATAGATTGCAAGTACCAAAACCTAAGGATTCATAATGTACTTCAGAGAAGTATTGAATATATCTTTGTGTAGTTCAAGATAAGTTAAATGTGTTGTTAAACCAGATGTAGGATGACCAAGATTGTGGTGAACCATCATCTGAAAATATATGATTTCACGTTAACAGTTAAGAAAACAATTAGGTTTTTGATTAGATAGACTGCATTTGATAATGATATTAGTTTCTCTTAATTATAAAGAAATAAAGTAAATGATAAAGAGAGGATGAAAAACAAAGAAACAGGAATTAGAATTTTGCAATATAGATCAATACTGGTGCTTTTTATATGACTATTATGGGATGTCTAATCTAATCCTTTCTTCCCTTTGATAAACAGGGGTGAAAATGGAGTCACACAAAATGAGGATGATGAAATTGAGGATGTTGAGAAAAAGAAATCAAGGCTGCCAAAGAAAAAGTTTATATTCACAGATGAAATCAGGTAAGAATTATGGCTCCTGTCAGATATTTTGATCCACCAAAGTGAATTAGTAATTTCTTTTAGTATACAGAAAAATAACAGTATTGTGTGCTTCCCCGATGTATTGTACGAAATATAATGACTTTTTAGAATGTGATTATTACTGACTGCTGCATCTGTTCTTGCAATGACTTGTAGATTGCTTGAGGAACATGTAATTTGTACAGCTGGTTTTTGGCCCATGGTATAACATCCCATTATTATAATTTTTTAAGGAAACTACTGTGTGATGTGGTACATGTGCGAGTCCAGTTTTGGCAGATGATAAAGAAACGTTCAGAAACTCCTGAAGAGTATATCCGTGCATTTCTAGATTCTGAGGTTCGTTCTATTTGGCCCAAGGGATGGATGAATACACGCATTCTGTATAAGGAAAGTTATGAATCACATGCTATTATTACGTAAGTATAGTTTTATTTGCTTTTAATTATTAATTACCTCATTCTTGTGGCATCTTTTATGTTGAAATATTTTTTAGTATTCATCATGTGAGCAGGGTGCTCTGTGTACTTGATGTACTGCATTACATATCTAGAACCATGTACTTATGTTACTGTATTCATGCTGTGCATGTTGTGCCATGTGTTTGTTGCACACTTTTTAATAGTGTCTAAAGTGAATTTTTGTTCAACATGCGTAATGTTATCCATGATTTGCATGTTGCATTATACTTGATTTGCACCTGATCTTCTATGTAAGTTAAACTTATGTTCCATACTTTGTATTTGATAAATAGATTGCAGTGTACATGATTTTGTGAGTGTTATGTTTTAACTTTATTCCTTGCGTGTGCATGGGACTGAAAGAAATGGAGTTTGACAAAAAGGAAGGTAGGTAATGTAAATGCAGATGAGGTAGATTGGAAGTGAGGTGACTGATGAATTAGTAAAACTGACATAACTCAGGGGTAGGGATGAAACTTTATCTATTTATCTGTCAGTATCTCTAATGCCCTTTCCCTTCAGGAACTCCCTCAAAGAGGTGCCCACTGCAAAAGTTTCTCCATGACTGGTGAACTCCATTATTGCTTCTTTGCATTTTAGTGTCTTACCTTTAACTGGCCTCTGGCAGAGGGAAACAAGTGACTCTGAGATATAGGGGGAAATTATATTTTATTTCTTTATATAAAAAGGCTACTGCATTCCTATTCAGAGATGCTGGACAAATCCAAGTAGAGAATGGACATATTTTTAGCAAGAGAAAGAGAATAGTTATTAGAATGAGGTCAGGAGGGAAAGTGAGTTGAAGGGTGTATAGCATATCCATCAGCTTAAGACTGAATAGTATTAGAAAATGAAGGAAAATGATTTATGGAGAGAAAGAAGAGAGTAGGCAGTAGGACAGAATCCCAAGGGACACCTTTGTCTCCATCCTTTCAGAAGCCATCAATTTGTTCTTACATCATTCACCTTTAACTTTCTCTTGTTACCCACCATGTGAATTTTTTTTACGTTGTTATTTCTCTTCACTACCTGCTAGCAGTGCTGAAATGCATACAAATATGCATACGTTTTAACACTACTCCTGAAACAGGAGTTGTGGGAGTATGTGATAGAGTGTAAGAAAGTAAACTCTAGATTGATATGTGGGTAAAACTGAAAGTGGATGAAGAGACTTGGGTGATTATTGGTGCCTATGCACCTGGTCATGAGAAGAAAGATCATGAGAGGCAAGTGTTTTGGGAGCAGCTGAATGAGTGTGTTAGCAGTTTTGATGTACAAGACCGGGTTATAGTGATGTGTGATTTGAATGCAAAGGTGAGTAATGTGGCAGTTGAGGGAATAATTGGTATACATGGGGTGTTCAGTGTTTAATGGAAATGATGAAGAGCTTGTAGATTTGTGTGCTGAAAATGGACTGGAGATTGGGAATACCTGGTTTAGAAAGAGAGATATACATAAGTATACGTATGTAAGTTGGAGAGATGGCCAGAGAGCGTTATTGAATTACTTGTTAATTGATAGGCATGTGAAAGAGAGACTTTTGGATGTTAATGTGCTGAGAGATGCAACTGGAGGGATGTCTGATCATTATCTTGTGGAGGCAAAGGTGAAGATTTGTAGAGGTTTTCAGAAAAGAAGAGAGAATGTTGGGGTGAAGAGAGTGGTTAGAGTAAGTGAGCTTGGGAAGGAGACTTGTGTGAGGAAGTACCAGGAGAGACTGAGTCAGAATGGAAAAAGGTGAGAGCAAAGGACAAAAGGGGAGTTGGGGATGAATGAGATGTATTAAGGGAAGCAGTGATGGCTTGCGCAAAAGATGCTTGTGGCATGAGAAGCGTGGGAGGTGGGCAGATTAGAAAGGGTAGTGAGTGGTGGGATGAAGAAGTAAGATTAATAGGGAAAGAAAAGAGAGGCATTTGGATGATTTTTGCAGGGAAATAATGCAAATGACTGGGAGATGTATAAAAGAAAGAGGCAGGAGGTCAAGAGAAAGGTGCAAGAGGTGAAAAAGAGGGCAAATGAGAGTTGGGGTGAGAGAGTATCATTAGATTTCAGGGAGAATAGAAAGATGTTTTGGAAGGAGGTAGAGTGCGTAAGACAAGAGAGCAAATGGGAACATCGGTGAAGGGGGCTAATGGGGAGGTAATAACAAGTATTGGTGATGTGAGAAGGAGATGGAGTGAGTATTTTGAAGGTTTGTTGAATGTGTTTGATGATAAAGTGGCAGATATAGGGTGTTTTGGTTGAGTTGGTGTGCAAAGTGAGAGGGTCAGGGAGAATGATTTGGTAAACAGAGAAGAGGTAGTGAAAGCTTTGCGGAAGATGAAAGCTGGCAAGGCGGTGGTTTTGGATGGTATTGCAGTGGAATTTATTAGAAAAGGGGGAGACTGTTGTTGACTGGTTGGTGAGGATATTCAATGTATGTATGGCTCAGGGTGAATTGCCTAAGGATTGGCGGAATGCATGCATAGTGCTATTGTACAAAAGCAAAGGGGATAAAGGTGTGTGTTCAAATTACATAGGTATAAGTTTGTTGTGTATTCCTGGGATATTATATGGAAGGGTATTGATTGAGAGGGTTAAGGCATGTACAGAGCATCATATTGGGGAAGAGCAGTGTGGTTTCAGAAGTGGTAGAGGATGTGTGGATCAGGTGTTTGCTTTGAAGAATGTATATGAGAAATACTTAGAAAAACAAATGGATTTGTATGTAGCATTCATAGATCTGGAGAAGGCATTGATAGAGTTGATAGAGATGCTCTGTGGAAGGTATTAAGAGTATATGGTGTGGGAGGCAAGTTGCTGGAAGCAGTGAAAAGTTTTTATCGAGGATGTAAGGCATGTGTAAGAGTAGGAAGAGAGGAAATTGATCGCTTCTCAGTGAATGTCGGTTTGTGGGAGGGGCGTGTGATGTCTCCATGGTTGTTTAATTTGTATATGGATGGGGTTGTCAGGGAGGTGAATGCAAGAGTTTTGGAGAGAGAGGCAAGATGCAGTCTGTTGTGGATGAGAGGGCTTGGGAAGTCAGTTGTTGTTCGCTGATGATACAGTGCTGGTAGCATATTCGGATGAGAAACTGCAGAAGCTGGTGACTGAGTTTGGTCAAGTGTGAGAAAGAAGAAAGCTGAGAGTAAATGTGATTAACAGCAAGGTTATTAGGTACAGTAGGGTTGAGGGACAAGTCAGTTGGGAGGTAAGTTTGAATGGAGAAAAACTGGAGGAAGTGAAGTGTTTTAGATATCTGGGAGTGGATTTGACAGTGGATGGAACCATGGAAGCAGCAGTGAGTCACAGAGTGGGGGAGGGGTTGAAAATTCTGGGAACCTTCAAGAATGTGTGGAAGGCAAGAACATTATCTCGGAAAGCAAAAATGGGTGTGTTTGAAGGAATAGTGGTTCCAACAATGTTGTATGGTCGTGAGGCATGGGCTATGGATAGAGTTGTGCGGAGGAGGGTGGATGTGCTGGAAATGAGATGATTGAGGACAATATGTGGTATGAGGTGGTTTGATTGAGTAAGTAATAATAGGGTAAGAGAGATGTGTGGTAATAAAAAGTGTGTGGTTGAGAGAGCAGAAGAGGGTGTTTTGAAATGGTTTGGTCACATGGAGAGAATGAGTGAGGAAAGATTGACAAAGAGGATATATGTGTCAGAGGTGGAGGGAACGAGGAGAAGTGGGAGACCAAATTGGAGGTGGAAAGATGGAGTGAAAAATAAGTAAATAAATTAATAAATAATTTATCATACTTTGTTGCTGTCCCCTGCATTAGCGAGGTAGTGCAAGGAAACAGATGAAAGAATGTCCCAACCCACCTACATACACATGCATATACATACGCGTCCACATACGCACATATACATACCTATACATCTCAATGTATACATATATATATACACATACAGACATATACATATATACACATGTACAGAATTCATACTGTCTGCCCTTATTCATTCCTGTCGCCACCCCACCACACATGAAATAACAACCCCCTCCCCCTGCATATGCGTGAGGTAGTGCTAGGCAAAGACGACAAAGGCCACATTCGTTCACACTCAGTCTCTAGCTGTCATGTATAATGCACCGAAACCACAGCTCCCTTTCCACATCCAGGCCCCACAAAATTTTCCATGGTTTACCCCAGATGCTTCACATGCCCTGGTTCAATCCATTGACAGCATGTCGACCCCAGTATACCACATCGTTCCAATTCACTCTATTCCTTGCACGCCTTTCACCCTCCTTCATGTTCAGGCCCCGATCACTCAAAATCCTTTTCACTCCATCTTTCCATCTCCAATTTAGTCTCCCGCTTCTCCTCGTTCCCTCCACCTCTGACACATATATCCTCTTTGTCAATCTTTGTGTTTATGTATATATTTGTTTACGTTGAAATTTATAGATATGTATATGTGCATGTGTGGACGTGTATGTTTATACATTGTGTATGTGGGTGGGTTGAGCCATTCTTTTGTCTGTTTCCTTGCGCTACCTCGCTAACGCGGGAGACAGGGACAAAGTATGATAATGTTAATGATAAGAAAATTGATAGTGATCTGGTCTTTCAGGTAATCTTATGCCTGACTTATCCTCTTCCTCTCCTTTGTTTCACCCTTTTCACTGTTCAGGCCATAAACATTGTACTTTAACCATAGAGAGAATCACATATGAAACACACGTGACATATACCCTTAGAACATTTACTGATAGCAGATTTGGACATGATAAAGAATTCCTGGGTATTCTTTATTTTTTTGATAGTCTTTATTTATTTAAGTGTGTGGAAGAAGAAAGTTAAGAGTAAATGTGAATAAGAGCAAGGTTATTAGGTACAGTAGGGTTGAGGGTCTAGTCAATTGGGAGGTGAGTTTGAACGGAGAAAAACTGGAGGAAGTGAAGTGTTTTAGATATCTGGGAGTGGATCTGGCAGCGGATGGAACCATGGAAGCGGAAGTGGATCATAGGGTGGGGGAGGGGGCGAAAATCTGGGGGCCTTGAAGAATGTGTGGAAGTCGAGAACATTATCTCGGAGAGCAAAAATGGGTATGTTTGAAGGAATAGTGGTTCCAACAATGTTGTATGGTTGCGAGGCGTGGGCTATGGATAGAGTTGTGCGCAGGAGGATGGATGTGCTGGAAATGAGATGTTTGAGGACAATGTGTGGTGTGAGGTGGTTTGATCGAGTGAGTAACGTAAGGGTAAGAGAGATGTGTGGAAATAAAAAGAGCGTGGTTGAGAGAGCAGAAGAGGGTGTTTTGAAGTGGTTTGGGCACATGGAGAGGATGAGTGAGGAAAGATTGACCAAGAGGATATATGTGTCGGAGGTGGAGGGAGCAAGGAGAAGAGGGAGACCAAATTGGAGGTGGAAAGATGGAGTGAAAAAGATTTTGTGTGATCGGGGCCTGAACATGCAGGAGGGTGAAAGGAGGGCAAGGAATAGAGTGAATTGGAGCGATGTGGTATACCGGGGTTGACGTGCTATCAGTGGATTGAATCAAGGCATGTGAAGCGTCTGGGGTAAACCATGGAAAGCTGTGTAGGTATGTATATTTGCGTGTGTGGACGTATGTATATACATGTGTATGGGGGGGGGGGGTTGGGCCATTTCTTTCGTCTGTTTCCTTGCGCTACCTCGCAAACGCGGGAGACAGCGACAAAGTATAAAAAAAAAAAAAAAAAAAATTATTTAAGTATATGACAATTATGGTAAGGGTTTCTTTCAGGCACAGTTTAATTTTATATATGCCTTATCACATTACAGTAAACGATTTACTATATTTCCAAGGTGTAACATAATGCTATACATATATATTTTTTATGCTTATTTTATGTACTTTTGACAAATGCATGTTTTTACTTGTTTACATCTTTACATTGACAGAACCTTATTTTCATGAATAAATGAATAAATAACTTTCTCTGCTCCAAAATTATCAACATTAAAACCACAGAAATTAACCAGTTATGAGTATGAACATTTGGCATTATACCCAGATGACTTAGAAGCACTCTTTTTGATGTTCTGTAGGAGACCCTCCCTTCTTTATGCAAGTGATATTTCTGGATAATCAGCTAGGATTATAAACAGGTGGTAGCTCTAGGTTGTCTTGTGACAGTGGGAGATGTCTGTTTAGGGCTGGCGAAAGATGATGAAGGCTGATTAAGGGTTAACTGGGGAGATTGAAGTGTTTCTTTGAATTTCTTGATAACTCTTTATCCTGAGGGCCCATCTGATTTATTGTGGCTCCATCCTTTAAGGGATAAACTCCCCTCCACCAGATGTCCACACACCTGAGACTAAACTCCCCAGAAATGTATGTTACACTTTCTCATCTGAGGTCTGGACACCGTGACCAGTCTTTCCAATAGTGCAAACACTGATTTAAGATGCTGAAAGACCCCTCATGCTCAAGATATATATTTATGCAAAAGTGGGTGATGTAACTGTTAATGGCATTACCAATTGGCATGGAATATCCTGGGTGAGTTAAAATGGGGAATAGCTTGTCAAGTTGTATGCTGAGAAGAGTTGTTGATTAGAATTACATGTTTTTAAAAAAGATACATTTATAAGTATGCATTGGTGAATGGGGTTGGGGATCAACAGGCATCATTGGATTATATACTGATTGATAGTCATGTGAAGGAGAGGTAATTGGATGTGGATATGCTGAGAGAGGCAGTAGGTGGGATATCTTTCTGATTATATATTAGTGGAGACAGGTATTTAGAGATTCTAGAAAAAGAGGAAATTTAATGGATGGGAAGAAGGTGGTGAAAGTGAACGAGCTTGAAAAAGTGATTTGGTTGCAGAGATATCAAGAGAAATTGGGTGAAGAGTGGTATAAGGTGAGAGTAGGTGAAACAAGAGGATGGAAGATGTTTAGGGAAGCACTGGTTACATATGCTGTTAGAATGTGTGATTTGATGAAGGTGGGAGGTGAGCATATTAGAAAGGATAGTGAATGGTGGGATAAGGAAGTTAATGTACTTGAGAAGGGAGAGGTATATGGTCATATCAGTAAGGAAGGAGTGCAAGGAGATTTACAAGAGGAAGTATCACAAGGGTGAGAGGAGTGTGCAGAATGAGAAAAAGGAGTGCAGATGGGAGATAAGATGATAGTATCAGCTTTATTGAGGGAGAAAAAAAATGGTTTGGAAGGTGAAAAGTATGAGAGGAACAAGAGAAAAATGGGATTATCTTTTAAGGGAACAGATTAAGAGGTGATGATAGGCAAAGAAGATTTAAAAAATGGATGGAGTGAGTATTTTGAAGGACTGATAGATGTGTTACTTGATGGGTGGTGGATGTTTAAGATGTTGTGGTATGCTGAGCAAAAGAGTTATAGCAAGTGGTTGGTGAAAAGAGAGGTGGTGTTGAAATCCTTGTGTAAAATGAAGTATGGTTTTTCACTGTATGTATGCCCCAGCGTGAGATGCCTGGGGAGAGGTAGAATGCCTGTATATTACTATTGTATAAAGGTGAGGGGGATGAGAATGAAAGCTCGAATCATAGTTATAAGTCTGTTGAATATACCTGGCCAGATGTATGGGAGAGTAATGAATTAGAGGGTGGTGGCAGTAGCTTGGTGCAGTCTTTGGGGTTCTTCGCCATCACAGCCTGGGCTGTGTTCAGGCTGTTGATTTGATTAGAGGTAGATCAGGCTGTTCGAAGCCGCATCCCTTGGGCCTACATAGCTGTCACAGCCTGTTTGGTCTAGTTTATTTTGTAGGTACTTGTCCATTGCACTCTTAAACTTCTGCACGGTGCATCCCATCCTGATTTTGATGGTAGTTGACTTGGTGTTGAAGTCTTGGGCCTGGGATGTTTAAGGTGTTCTCTCTTTTTGTGTACATCACGCCTTTGGATTTCATAGGTATGTTTTACAAAGTTTTTCATGACTGTTGTGCCAGTACAGTGTTATTTCCAAATGTTGGTTGGTAACCACACCTAGGATTATTCAGGTGTAGATGATGATGTACCTCTCATGCCTGTGCTGTAGGGAGTAATAGCCTCAAGAGATTTCAGCAATTTTCCAGTAATTAAGGTCTTTCACCACATTGATATGGGCCCTGAGAAATGTTTGAACATTTTCCAATTCCACAATATTGCCTGCCTTGTAGGATAATGCTAGGGCACGCCACTATTCTGTTTGTGAAAAAATTAGCACTGAATAATTTTATGATTGGTGTTTCTTCTCTTGTATTGAATGTCTGGTGTTTCTTCTCTTGTCTTAAATGTTTGCAGGATCCGTACTGTCTTTCTTCTGCATGAGGCAACCATTACGTTGTGTTTGCTGAGGATAAGGTCATAAGATATTATTACTCTAAGGTCTTTCATGTTATTTAACTGGTTTATGATAATGCCTCTGTCTTTCCAATATTTTGAAACTTATCTCCATTGAAAAGCATGCTGTTTTCAGTTGCCTAGTTAAAGGCTTTGTCTATGTCGCTTTGTAACATTTTTGCATCTTCTGTTGATGTGATTTTCATCCTGTTCTAGTATTGTCTATAAAGGATTACAAGAAACTGTGGTTCATTTTTGCATCAGTATCAGATATAAGAATGAGGAGTAGGAGGGGGTTGCAAGTATAGTTCCTTGGTGGACTGAGCTTTTTACTGTGAAGGTGCTGAAGATGGTAATGTTTACAGCTATATGTGGTCACTCACCACCTGTGAGATATACTTTGCTGGCCATTCACATTACAGGGTTCCTTCCTTCTCACCACACCACCACAACAATCCTGTTCTTGCAGTTTGCTGCCATCTCATGAAATAACTGTACCTTGGGAGAATTTCTAATTGATTTAGACTGACTCATGAACTCCAGACCAATTACAGTGTGCATCATGAGTGATACATTGATGTGATTCAGCCTGATCTCTCCTGTGTGCTCATGATGGCAAGGTGTGAGATGTAGTGAAAAAAAGTAGAAAAATTAAAAAGAAACAAAAATGAAGCTTATACCAGCCTCACCAACAAGGGGATTGCACCATGCATTGCTTGCCAACCATGTAGGGATGATTGCTTTTGCAAACTTACCAGGCCTGTTATAGAAAAAAGTATTTGAAACATTTTGGGCAGTGAGTGACTAATCTCCAGAATGGTTACATCCAAAATGTTGATGTTTTGCCTATAAACAAAAACAAACATTGGAAGTCACTAAAAGGTTAATGAGTAGTGTGCAGTACAACGACATTACGCCCAAAGTTTGTAAGTAAGGCTTTCTTCTGTTCATTGACCCAAGAAAGGATGTGTTGAGAAAGTTTGTGGCATCTATCTAAGACCAAAGAGTTAAAAAGCATTAACAAATAAGATCATAGATGTCACTGCTGATAGGGTGAAGAAGCACACTGCCAAGTTACTAGCCATGTTGTGCCATTACATCTCAGTCAGGTCTTCACAATTTGTTCCTATCTAAGCATAAGGATACTTTATGAATTGTACTTAGAGTAATACCCAGATGAACCTCAAGTCAATTTCCATTACCCAAATAATGCCACTGGCAGGCAGTTTAACATTTGAGCAACCAAGTAAACCCTATACATTATGTGATGATGCTGATGCATCAGTAGTGAGAAACAGTGGTAATTAGAAGAGCATTGCACAATTTTAAAAGAAAAAAGAAGACCACAAAGACCTTTTCATTAAAGCCCAGGCACAGGTGAAATCTTTAGCAAGGAATAATTATTCTGATGTTTGAGCAGTGTGCATTGATCAGCAGTTAAACCTACCAACTCAGAAAATTTCAACCAGTTTTGCTTATTATAAGTGCAGGCTGTGGACCTGCTATTTATGTATCCACAACATACTTAAACAACTAGTGATGCGTGTATGAGATAAGGTCTCAGCAAAGAGGGATTCAGTGGCTATATCAAGTTATTTATAGCACTGGATTGTGACAGATTATGTTAGAAATAATTTTGGCACATTAGTTGTCTTTTCAAATAACTGTGCCAGACAAAATAAAAACAAACATTGTTCTGAAGTATCTGTATGAACTTCATTGTAAAAGGTTGCAGTTCACTGAACACATCATTTTGGTGCCTGGACATTCATACATGGCATGTATAGGGCATTTGGGAATATTGAAAAATGAATCAGAAGAGCCAATAAACCATTGCAGTGGCCTATCGTTATGAGGTGTTGCACCTGGTAGAATGTGATTTTCTGTGATTTTGATGACCGATGAAATTTATTTTCATGAGAGAAGCACCGAGAAGCGTGTTTAAAGATCCTTGGAAAAATCGTCCTTAGATTGAATCATTGAGAGGGTTATTTAATCAAAGCTGACTCTGAGCATGGAAATGACATTCACAATGTAAGACACATTTCTGGTAAGGGAGCTTTTGTCATTAAAAAGTTCAAATTAAGTCAAGTTGAACTCAAAACCAAATGTAAGTCAAGTTGAACTCAAAACCAAATGTGATTGACCACTGCCTGTAATAAACAGGTATTGGAAGACCTACAGGATTTTTCAGGTTTTATAGTGCTTTTTTCTGAAGAAGCATTTTTCCATGATATCAGAAAGCAAAGGGACTATGGTCTTGCAGGTCAAGCAGGCCTAAGTGTTGCTGAAGAGGAAGATGACAAGACATTGATTGAAAATTCTGAGTGTGTGCCCTACTTTTGATTTTCATATTGCAAAAAAGTATTTTAGTTAAAGATCTCTTTATGACAGAAGTAAAAACATGATTATGATAGTGATCAGTTGACTTTAAGACTGAAATAGTTTAAACTGCTTCCATTATTGATTATAATGTCCAGTGAGTGATCACAAAGCCATGTTGTAGCCTGAAAACCAATTAGTAAGATGTCAGTCTCACCAGTGAAGAAGCTTTTGGTAAGTACCCCAGAATTGACGTTTATTAAAGAATAACTCATGATAATTATGACCAGATTCATATTATACTGATCATGTTTAACATCAGTGATAATTGTAGATCATGCCTATTGTCACCTCATCAGTTTTTACTCTTACTGATATGGGCATTTTCCCTTTTGCTTTTTATGCAAAAAAAGACAGAAACAGGAAAGAATACCAGAAAATGCTGTATTGATTTAGTAGTTTTCAAATTCCATAACTTGTTTAACTAAATTTTCAGTATATTTTAAAATATTTCTCAAAATGCATTGTGGTACATAATTTTTTACTTTACGTAACTACGAAATTTTAATCTCCCGTACGCATTTTTTCATGCATATTCCTAAGATGATATGCATTTCTCACACAAAAAAAATATATTTATATTTATATTTATTTATTTTGCTTTGTCGCTGTCTCCCTCGTTAGCGAGGTAGCACGAGGAAACAGACGAAAGAATGGCCCAACCCACCCACATACACATGTATATACATACACGTCCACACATGCAAATATACATACCTATACATCTCAACGTATACATATATACACACACACAGACATATACATATATACACATGTACATAATTCATACTGTCTGCCCATATTCATTCCCATTGCCACCCCGCCACACATGATATAACAACCCCCTCCCCCCCCAGCATGTGCGTGAGGTAGCACCAGAAAAAGACAACAAAGGCCACATTCGTTCACACTCAGTCTCTAGCTGTCATGTATAATGCGCTGAAACCACAACTCCCTTTCCACATCCAGGCCCCACAGAACTTTCCATGGTTTACCCCAGACGCTTCACATACCCTGGTTCAATCCATTAACAGCACGTCGACCCCGGTATACCACATCGTTCCAATTCACTTTATTCCTTGCACGCCTTTCACCCTCCTGCATGTTCAGGTCCCAGTCAATCAAAATCTTTTTCACTCCATCTTTCCACCTCCAATTTGGTCTCCCGCTTCTCCTCGTTCCCTCCACCTCTGACACATATATCCTCTTGGTCAATCTTTCCCCACTCATTCTCTCCATGTGACCAAACCATTTCAAAACGCCCTCTTCTTCTCTCTCAACCACACTCTTTTTATTACCACACATCTCTCTTACCCTATTATTACTTACTCGATCAAACCATGTCACACCACATATTGTCCTTAAACATCACATTTCCAGCACATCCACCCTCCTGCGCAGAACTCTATACATAGCCCATGCCTCGCAACCATATAACATAGTTGGAACCACTATTCCTTCAAACATACCCATTTTTGCTCTCTCAGATAATGTTCTTGACTTCCACACATTCTTCAACACTCCCAGAACTTTCGCCCCCTCCCCCATCCTATGATTCACTTCCGCTTCTATGGTTCCATCTGCTGCCAAATCCACTCCCAGATATCTAAAACACTTCACTTCCTCCAGTTTTTCTCCATTCAAACTTACCTCCCAATTGACTTGTCCCTGAACCCTACTGTACCTAATAACCTAGCTCTTATTCACATTTACTCATAGCTTTCTTCTTTCACACACTTTACCAAACTCAGTCACCAGCTTCTGCAATTTCTCACCCGAATCAGCCACCAGCACTGTATCATCAGCGAACGACAACTGACTCACTTCCCAAGCCCTCTCATGAACAGCAGACTGCATACTTGCCTCTCTTTCCAAAACTCTTGCATTCACCTCCCTAACAACCCCATCCATAAACAAACAACTATGGAGACATCACACACCCCTGCCGCAAACCAACATACATTGGTTTACCCCAGACGCTTCACATGCCCTGATTCAATCCACTGACAGCACGTCAACCCCGGTATACCACATCGATCCAATTCACTCTATTCCTTGCCCTCCTTTCACCCTCCTGCATGTTCAGGCCCCGATCACACAAAATCTTTTTCACTCCATCTTTCCACCTCCAATTTGGTCCCCCACTTCTCCTCGTTCCCTCCACCTCCGACACATATATCCTCTTGGTCAATCTTTCCTCACTCATTCTCTCCATGTGCCCAAACCATTTCAAAATACCCTCTTCTGCTCTCTCAACCACGCTCTTTTTATTTCCACACATCTCTCTTACCCTTACGTTACTTACTCGATCAAACCACCTCACACCACACATTGTCCTCAAACATCTCATTTCCAGCACATCCATCCTCCTGCGCACAACTCTATCCATAGCCCCCGCCTCGCAACCATACAACATTGTTGGAACCACTATTCCTTCAAACATACCCATTTTTGCTTTCGGAGATAATGTTCTCGACTTCCACACATTCTTCAAGGCTCCCAGGATTTTCGCCCCCTCCCCCACCCTATGATCCACTTCCGCTTCCATGGTTCCATCCGCTGCCTGATCCACTCCCAGATATCTAAAACACTTTACTTCCTCCAGTTTTTCTCCATTCAAACTTACCTCCCAATTGACTTGACCCTCAACCCTAGTGTACCTAATAACCTTGCTCTTATTCACATTTACTCTTAACTTTCTTCTTTCACACACTTTACCCAACTCAGTCACCAGCTTCTGCAGTTTCTCACATGAATCAGCCACCAGTGCTGTATCAACAGCGAACAACAACTGACTCACTTCCCAAGCTCTCTCATCCCCAACAGACTTCATATTTGCCCCTCTTTCCAAAACTCTTGCATTCACCTCCCTAACAACCCCATCCATAAACAAATTAAACAACCATGGAGACATCACACACCCCTGCCGCAAACCTACATTCACTGAGAACCAATCACTTTCCTCTCTTCCTACACGTACACATGCCTTACATCCTCGATAAAAACTTTTCACTGCTTCTAACAACTTTCCTCCCACACCATATATTCTTAATACCTTCCATAGAGCATCTCTATCAACTCTATCATATGCCTTCTCCAGATCCATAAATGCTACATACAAATCCATTTGCTTTTCTAAGTATTTCTCACATACATTCTTCAAAGCAAACACCTGATCCACACATCCTCTACCACTTCTGAAACCACACTGCTCTTCCCCAATCTGATGCTCTGTTTGTTGGGCCAGGATGTGGAAAGGGAGCTGTGGTTTCGGTGCAATACACATTTTTTTCATACATATTCGCCATTCCCCGAATTAGTGAGGTAGTGTTAAGAACACGACTGAGCCTTAAAGGATATACTCTCACTTAGCCTTCTTTTCTATTCCTTCTTTTGGAAAATAAAAAAATGGGAGGGGAAGATTTCTAGCCCCCCCCCCCCCCCCCCCCCCCCCCCCCCCCTATAGTCGCTTTCTATGACACGCAGGGAATATGTGGGAAGTATTCTTTCTCCCCTATCCCCAGGAATGTATATATATGTGTGTGTGTGTATGTGTCTGTGAGTGGATGGGCCATTCATCATCTGTTTCCCTGGTGCTGTCTCACTGACGCGGGAGAAGGCAGTCAAGTATAAATGAAAATAGTCCCAACATTGTTGTATTGATTTGAATCTTGGGCCTGGATTACAAAAGAACAGAGAAGGTAGATGTGCTGGAAAATGTATGTCTCAGAAAAATATGATGTGTGAGGAGAGTTAATCAGGTAAGGAATGACAGTGTTAGAATAAGGAATCTTTGTTTTGTTGTCTGGATGTTGAGTGTTTTTATTGTTAAACAGCCATTTATTGTTCTAAGGGCCTTATTTTATGTGATTTACAGTTTTGTTATGCTTGCTTTTGACTAGATGGATGACAAGGCTGGTGAAGCATAGTTTAGGGTGGACCAGATGAATTGTTTTAAAAAGATCCTAAGGGATTCATCTCCTATCCCAAAACTGGTTCCACTGTGTGTTCTGATTGGTTAAGTTTGTTTATGGCCTTTGTGTTGATGTGATGTGAGGAGTAAATGTCATGAGTGTATTGTAAGTAATACTGTACCTTTAGGTTGGAGTTCTGTTTAATAAGAGGTGGTTGACCATTCAAATTTAGGAGAGGATGCTGGATTCATGTCTGTCCATAAGTATGAGGTTGATTGTGGATTTATGTAGGGATGCAGGCAATCTAATTTGAATAAGGCTGTTCTCTAACAATGTGACATATTGTTACATGATTGTTGCTGCTTAGGTAGTGTTATGATGTGACTGTGCAGTTGTTTTCATATGAATGAACTATCAAAATGTGTTTTGTGGTAGGTAATTGGTAGACATGTCGGAGGAAACTGAAAGAGGTTGAAGAAAGAACTACTCCTTTAGGGAATCCCATAATAGGGGTTTTAGAGGTATTCTCATGCTCTGGTGGTAACACCACAAGCAAGTTGTCACCTTCAGTGAGGCTGTGGCATCATCAGTGGATGGAGAGGAGTACAGTCTCATTGAGGACTCTCCTGCCTCAAAGGAACCTACTTTACTTTTCTCCCATGTGGAACGTAGCCTTGAAATTTCAGAAGTCTCATAAAAGGGGTCATGAGGTTATATATATAACTAATGAAAAGTGGTGTTACTGTACTCTGCTTGCATGAGGTAACACCATGAGTGAAAAATCACCTTTGATGAGGGTGTATCAAAGTCTTATCAAAGAACTTCTTACCTCAAAGGAGTTCATGGTTTCCACCTACTGGAAGTAGTGCAGCTCTTGGAAAGAGATCCTGGGTAATGCCAGAACTCTTTCATAGAAATTTGTCTTAGAATGATTATAAGATAAACTCCTGAAAAGCAAAAGTGTTATCTCGCAGCTTACTATATTCTAAAGCATTCACTTGACCTCCCATTCACTTTCTTGCATTCTTTACAATTTTGTGTGACTTTCTTGCATCTTTCCAGCTCCATGAAAGCTGCATACAGCTTTCTTCTTTTTCCTGCGTACCTCTTACTCTACAATCTTGTTGGTGAAAATTTAATGAAAACATCCTCTGTCTTTCTTGAAACCTTCCAGATTTTTTACTTTGACTTTGTTATCTCTTTGATCTTTTCATTTGAATTATTCCCAAACTCATTTCTTAGTATTTTTGATGAGTTGATCTCACTATAGTTTTAACACTTATCATTATCACTTTTACTTTAGTACAAAGGCACTATTACTGCATCTGTTACAGTCAGTTGGCATCATCTTGCATATCTAGGAATACCCACCAATTTTGTACAGTCTGCTATTTAGTCACTGCCACCTTTCAAATTTCTATTGTTTTTCTGTTCAGTTCAGGAGATTTCATTTTTGCTTTCCTGCTCCTCCCTCTCTCCTATGCATTTATGCCCTCATTTCTCTGGGATACTCCTTACATTGATTTTATACCTCCTATGGTCTAGACATGTCATACTCTGTCTTCTGTTACATTTATTGTTTATTTCCATTTTTATCCTTTGCACTTCCTTTCAATGTCTCTTATTATCCACAATCTTTTCACTTAACTCTCAGACCAATATCTCTCCTCTCTGTTTCCTTTTCTTCCCACATCAATCTTTTGGCATCATTATTTCACCCCTTATATCCCTGTTTCATCTTACCCTTAACTTCCTAAGGCAAATTCTTATGCAGAAACTTATTTGTGTAGATATTTTATTGGATGTGTCTTAAATCCCATCAAGAAAATATTACAGTAGAATGAAAACAAAGCTAATATCAGATTTACCATCTATTTGTCCCACTCCTAGGTCTTCTTCTACAAGTGATGATTGGTCTTCAATGATGGCTCGAGAAAATGATCCAGAAATTTTGGAGTCTGTGCAAGAGCATCAGCAACAATTGCAGCAGGATACTGATCAACCAGCAGTGCTCTCCAAGAGAAATTTAGAAGAACTTGATGAATATAGCCCCTTGAAGATGCCAAAGCACACTAGTATGCCAGATGACCCAAAGAAAAAAAGGTACACTGGCTGCATTTTTGAAGTACAAGAGTCACTAAGGGATCTCATTTTGCCAAGATATTTGTTTGAAATATCAGTTAGGCCTTTTCCACAAAATGTCGTTCAGCTACTTAATGCATATCTTAGGGGTCTAGCCAGTCATTGACAAAATGAATTTTTTTCTATTTATCAGCTCATCTCAGGGAGGGTGGGATCATATTTAAGTTGTTAGGCAATTCCTGAGAATGCCTTCCTACTTGCATGATGTATGTGAACTCTTACCTGCCCATAACAAAACCTCTTGATTCATGATGTCACAGACTATTGTCATAGGGTATTAGGACGACACAAGACACCTCCCCAAGGAAGTGAGGTAATGCTTCAGTAAATATCTAAACATGATGAATTGGGAATTTGAGTGTCTAGATTATTTTTATGTAGCAAAAGACATATTCACATACTTTTCCGACATATATTTATTCCCTCATTAGAAGCTATGAGAATTTTTAGGTACTTTCTGTTGTCACTGTGGAAGATACTCATTTTTATTTGGAGTGTTGTATTACAGTTGCATCCATTTTGACATACTTTTGAGTTAACTTATTCATTCAGTAACAGGTCTTTTGACAAATTATGAATAATGTAGCTCCCCATGCGTGAGCGATCATATGAGATATGGTTTGATTTGCATGATACCATGGCCACTACTCAAGTTTCCTGCCTCAGATTTTCCACCTTGCACTATGCTGTGCCAGTAGGATATTTTGAGATATTTGTTCTTGACGGTGGTCTTTGGTTTACTGGTTCAAGTAATGAACTTCTATTGGAATTGAAATTGATGATACAAATTTTAGGCCTATGGATAGTAAGGGATTATTTGATATATTACAAAACTTATGATTGCTTGTGCAGCATGTCTCATGCTACTGGCTTCATGCCCTACTACTCCCAGTTCCACAGGAAAATTTGAGACTATTGAATTTTGCATTGCTTAGGGAGCCCCTTCTCTGGTGCTCCTGCAGTGCTCAGGAAGCTGGGCAAGTCACTTGGCAGAACTACAGGTCAAGAAGTTTGGTAATGTGTATATGTCTTTTTTGGATCATTTGCAGGAGAATTGAGGAATAGATGTTCATTTCCTTCAGTATGGAAGTTACATCTTGAGCATTAGGAGTCTTGTGATATGTTAAATAGGTGTATGTAATGTAAAGAGGGGTGGTGTCCAGAGGGAAGGCAGGAAATTGTTGCTCATATATGCCTTGGGAGTGTACTTTTAGATGGATGTATGTATGTCTGGAGGGGTAATGGTTAAGATTGGGTTGAAATGGTGGTTGTTTATTGTTTGTTAATTAATCTTAATGTACATATTTTTTTCAGTGTTGTATTTGTTGGAGATTGAGGGATCTTTTAGTGTAGCTTCTTGAAGTGTAAGGCAGAGATAAGTTTTTTATGTCGACATAGGGTTAGGTGGTTAGTTATTAGGTGGTTTGGATGACAAGAGTCTAGTGTTGCTCCAAAGAATTAAGTGCTGAGCATGTTTATGGTGATTGTATAAAGAGATTTTTTCATTTTGTAAGTTATTACATGAGTGTATTTCAGAGCTCACTTTTGTGTACTAAATTGGTTTGGATATATAAAGAGGATGAGCAAAGAGAGACTGACTAAGAGGATATATGTCAGAAAGGGAGGTAGCAAGGGGAAGAGGGAAATTAAGGAGATGGAAGGCTGGAGTGAAAGAGGCTTTGAGTTGTCAGGGCCTGAACATGCAGGAGTTTACGGTAAAAGGTGTACTGGGAAATAGTGAATTGTGATAAGGTAAGCAGAGGATAATATGCTTTCTGTGGGCTGAATTAGGTCACTGAAGTAGTAGCACAACCATGGAATGTCTCTGGATGAGGATTTTGGTTCCAGTTCATTATGTATAAAAGCTAGATTGTGGATGGGAAGAAATAGGACTGCTTTTCATCTGTGACTTGTGAAAAAGGTCTTTATATAATCTTACTGAACACTGTTTTGATATTAAATGAAAAATCTTACCGAAGATACTGCTTTACACCACAATTAATCGTTTAATCATCAGGAAGACATGAACAATGACCTTGTGCACTAAGAGGGAATAAGAAACAGAATAATGATTGGGCAGTTTATGTTGCCTTCAGAAACACACCAAATCATGGAATTTTTTTCGTTAGAGAATCAAAGAAGGAAAATCTTGGTAGAAATAGGAATACAACAGCAGTGAAAAGATACATGAGGAAGTCAAAGAAGGAATCTGTGAAAGAGGACTAAACTGGCTCTGAACAAGAACTCAAACAGCAGTTGAATGAAGAAAGTCCAAAATCCAGTGGTCAAAGAAAAGAATAGTGAATCTGTGGAAGATAGCCATTGGAAATATACAAAGTCTAACAAGAGAGACTCTTTAGAGCCGAAGTTGATTATATCATTAAATACACATGGGAAATGTGTCTTTATCAACAAGACAGAGACATGGCTTAGTGAGAAAGTGAGAAGTGGAACAAGCTTGTATCACTTTTAAGCATTCAGAGCAGATAGAACCAAACTCATACAAGATATATTTACATAGTAAGCTAGAAGAAAAGCAGGTAATGAACATTATCTTCCTAAAATGTGAGTAATCATAATGAGCATTCCAGCCATTAGATAAAACAAAATTTAGTATTATGTACTTCACTAAAAATCTAGTTAAATGATTAAAGAAATATTAACAAAAGTTGAAGAAATATTGAAGGTATTAGAAAACACAGATCCATTAATTATATGTACAGGTGACTTGAACTTTCATATTGTTGAATGGCAAGGAGAAGTATATAGGTGCAAATACAAAGAAAAGAATAATGGATCAAGAAAAGAAAGAGAACTGTTACAAAGCAAATTAATTTTTGTAAATCATTTAACCTTGTAAGGTAAACCACAGACCAGCAAGAGAGAATAGCATGATAGATAGTATCCTTACGAATGATATGACACTTTTTTCAGATATAGAAGTGAATGATACAGGATTATTAAAGTATCATAGAAATCACAATATGAGACAGCATCAGAATAAATGAACAGAAGTGATCAGAATGCAACAAGTAACTAAATTATTGGGAATGGCTGATATCTCTTAGGCTATACTCCCTAGAGTACAGATGGGAGAGGTATATTATCATTACCAAAAAAATCTTATAAGGTTTGTTTCCCATCTTACATTTGGAAATAACTTCCTACTGGTATGAAAGTCATGGAAGACTTTGTAAAATATGTCCTCTGAAATCCATAGGCATAAAAAGAGAACACCTTAAACGTTCAGAACTCAAGACATTTTAACACTTTGCTATCTACCATCAGAAACAGCATAGCATGCATGGTGTAGAAGTTCAAGAGTGAATTGGACAAGCACCTTTAAAGTGCACCAGACCAGCCAGGTTGTTCGGGCCGTGTGGGCTTGAGGGTTGCGGCTTCCTACAGCTTGGCCACCCAACTACCGAATCCAGCAGTTTGGGCCCTGCCTGGACTTTGGTGATGAAGGCCTCTAAGACTTCAGTGGGTTTTCACCAGGTAACTGAGAACAAAAGCAATTTGAGTGACATGAATTTTCACCATGACAGATCAGACTTGAGAATGATAATAGAAAGGATTTTGATTACAAATTTGAACAAGATTTTCAGGATTAAGAACTGCAAGCACAAAGATATGCTCTAAGAAATTAGAAATAATCATTGGGCCACTTCTACACAGAAAGAAATATGATGCAAAACATAAGATACTAAGAGATTATTGATTGAAGACAACAAGCAAGACATGATGTTAATTGACAAATGATAATCAAAAGAAACATAGTTATCCAACATGCAGGGAAAAGCAGTGAACACTATGTGCCTGCCCTGCTATCATGGCAAAATTTTGTCATAGATGCTTATAGGTGGATTGTCACTGAAATGACCTAACAAGCATTAAAAAATCCAATCTTAAACACCAACAAGCTATATACCCATTTGAAACTACACTCACAAGATATACATATACGAGTTACACTTTAACGTCTGTACTCTGGACATCTTTTCAACATTACAAACATTAATTTAACATATCTCAAGACCCTTCATGCCCAAGATGCAGCCTTCATACTGAAGCTGTCGAACTCTTCCTCCTAAATAATGATCACTTCTTGACTCATGGTCTTAATCATTGGATGCATTTGGCTTCATGAGTGCTGTGAGAGCTCCTTAGAAGGTGTTCCTGAGGCAGGAAGGTAAGGAATGGTGGTAACCTGTCTTTGCTTTTACAACCACTGTAAAGGATTCCTTGCTTACAGTGTTCACAAAAAACTTTGTACACCTCCTCATAATTTTCAGAGGCTGTGTTACATTATATTACTATGTCATCTCTCCTTTGGCCTTGATTACCATCTGAAGACTTCTGAGTATGGAATTGGCAAGGTTCCTGAAGTATTCTACATCCATGTTTTGGGTCCATAGGGTCTTGATCTAAATGAGGCGAGGCACTGATGAAGTGCTGCCGGAAGCAGCTGCATGATCATGTGTTCTGGGCACCCAGTGCATCTAGAAATCTCATGTGTAACCACATTTTCTTGCTTTCAGGCAAGACTTTTTGCTTTCTCCTTCATAGGAAGGTAAGAGCCAACCATCTTGAAGCACAGATGGAAGCATTACAGTGCCCAGAAATGAAATTCCCTAAAAATGAAGTGGCAGCCTGGAAGTGTAAAGAAAGAATATTGTTCCCTCAAAATAGCCTAAAGCACGTTGAAGTGGGTTGTTGGTGCTCTCACCGTTGGAAACGATATCTCAGCGACCAGATGTATTGTGATTTCGCCTAGTGAGTGGCTTATCCTTCTCCCCACAATAAACATTAGCCATGTATCATCTCTGAAAATATATGGGGGATTCACAAGGCTTTTTGCAGACATTATACTCTTTACAGTAACCTAGTCAGTCCTCGCATAGAATATGTTTGTCAGTTCTGGTCACTGAACTTTATCAGAGACAGAGAAGAACTGAAATACAGGCAAAGAAGAGCAGTAAAACAAACTGTGTCACAGAGATAAGCTCATATAGAATGACTGAGATCTGATTTTTCTTTGTACTTGTTTGCCATTTCCCACATTAGGGAGGTAGCATCTGGAACAGATAAAGAATGGCCTCATTTGTTCTCATCCACTCTTTAGTTGTCATATATAATGCAACAAACCCAGAGCCCCTATCCACATTTAAGCCTCAGATAATTCTTTGATTTACCTGACCACTTCATATGCCCTAGTTCAGCCCATTGTAGCACATTACCCCCTGTACACCTCATTTGTCCAGCTTTGTCTGTCCAATGTTTGCCTTTCACCTACCTGAATGTTCAGGCTTCCATCAAGAAGTGTTCAGGCATCTTACCTGCTGTCCCACTCAGCACATTCATGTCCAGTGCCTATCAGTTAGTTTTTAATCAAATGATACCTGTTAACCCTCATCCCTGCAGACCCACATAAACTTTTGTATCCACCTTTTCAAAACTAGGTATTACCAGTTACCAGTCGTTTTTTGTATTACAAACTCGACAAGTTGTTCCCAGTTTTCACTCTCCTTCAATACCTCATGCCCCCTATTATACCCTCAACTCCCACATTACCCATTCTTATAATCATATCATCCACCTCAGGGATTCAATAACGTACAGCAAAATTGCCCGAGCATTCTTGTATCACTGCTCAACAGCTGTTCCCCATTTTCACTCATTTTGGGTGCCTTGTGTACCTCCCAGTTATACCCTCACCAGCCATATCACCTACTCTTGCATTCAAATCATCCACCATGAGAACTCTGACTCCAAACACTCAGTCATTTCCTCCCAAAAGAATCCTCTCTCTTCCTCACCCGGCTTCTTACCTGTTTCACGGGCAATGACAGTCACCCACCTCTCACAATTTACTTTCATTCTTACTCACATCAGTCATTAGCTACTAGTTATTTTTAGAGGAAATGAGATATGTGTTGTGATGTGTTTAGAGTCCTTTTTTTTTGGTAATGTACAATTGATGGCTCGGCCTACCTCTTGTCCTACCTTAGTTTTTACCGTCATGGATTTTAACAGACCTGAGATCTGTAATATGTTCTTTATGGTTATGCTTTCTTGACAGGTTTTCATCCAACCACTATTGAGACAATTTCTCTATACTAGATATCTTTCATATTTGTGAAGAAGGCACATGGTACATTATAAAGGTTTGCACTAGGTCAAATGGGATAAGTTAGATCATAATAGTTTGCCAGACTGAGATAAGCTTAAACGAAATAGATTGCTCGATAAAACATGATGCCAAGTCTTAGGTTATGTAAGAAAAAAGTAAAAGATTAGAAATGAAAGAACTGCTAAGTCGAGTCTTAAGTGCCTCATTGAAGAAATATCCACAAAATGTATCCAACCAACCAGAATATGGAAGTCTTCTGGTCAGGGGTTTCACAGCCTGGTTGATCATATGTGCATCTTGATCCTAGGTTGATAAATAGATTAAGTAAAATATTCCATAATTGTTTGAAAAATAAGGTGAAAATTGATGAGATCATTACGTAAAATGCTCTTGGACAACTTGGATATGATTTGGATAATGGTGCCATGAATATACTGGATGAAAGCAAAAGAGATATTACTCTCTAGTAGAAAGGGAAATTCCAGGAAATGATATTTGGAACAGGACAGGCTACAAAAGAGAGGAAGAAACAACTTACTTTATGCAAGGGAAAATCTGAATGTCTTTGGGTATGACAGTGCAGAAAGCATAGTCTTTCATTTCTCATATTTAGAAATTTACATTGATGAATAATTAGAGAAGCTTTGTAGTAAACAAAGCCACAAAATTAAATGATGAATATGGTGGTACTTTTATGGAGATATTGTATTAAGAAATTTTGGTAATCCATCAACTTATCGGTCAACCTTTGAAAGATATTAGGAGGGGAACAGATTTCCTTGGTTTGTTGATGTTTCCTTCTTCCACCAAACTTTTGGTAAGCCAACCATTGAAACTATCTCAGACTTTGTATTAACTGCTGATAGAGATTTCATGCATCCTTGTGAACTGAGAAGTTGGGAGTTGGTGCCAGTTCCCAAAGATACCTTAGATTTATGCTTTATTGATCCTTCAAGCTTTCTCTACACTGTATGCTTAACTTTCTCTTGTTTGTTGTTACATGATATGTGTGCTGCTATTACAATGATTTTAAATGTATCCTCCATGAATTTTGTTATTGATAGCTACAAGCTCAAAATTTTCAGTATACCAGTGTAGAACAACCATATACCAACAAGATCAAGTTCACTTCATTGCAGTCAGATTTTCTCATACATACATGCACACTTGATACTGTATGACATCTTAAATCTGACAGGATTAGGGTCAAGCAAGTGCCAGATTTCAAAATTTTTTTGAATACCTGTCTTGCGAAAGGGACCACATGGTAGATCTAATAAATTATAGTTTAACCTGTGGACTTTTCTTTTCCTAAAGTATAAGGTGATGTAAGTTTCAAACATTATGACTGTAACTTTCAGTATTTACCCAAAATCTGTGATTGTTTCTGATTTTTGAATGTACAAATAGACTGAGGTAGTGATGTGTGATTACTTCGATGAAGTCCTGGTATGGCATCTGGTCCAGTTGAGGTTGTCATATGGTTAGCAATTTCCTTATTTCCATCTCTTTCATTGTAGGACTTCATCAACTTTTCATGTTGCTTTGTTGTCATAAATAGTTGAAGAGCCAACACCAAAACAGTCTTACAATTTACACACTGATATTACCGTATCTCAGTTCAGTAAAATTTTCTGTAATAGATGTACAGTAGTGCACACTCAGTATATTAAAAAACACAGTCTGTACTAGAGTAAGAAATTTCTTGAAGCATGTAAACACATGACTGTTTAAAAGGAAACTAGATCTATGGGCAGTGTGTGCTGCCAATTTCATTTTCTATTCATTGATTATGCATGAATTAGCATGAAGAGTTGTTTTAACAGAACACAAGGAAATAAAGTGTATTAATCTTTAAATGCTGGAAGTCTTCATATGAAGATTTATGTATCAGGGGCTAGAAATTATCAAATGAGTGCAAAGGTTTGTGAGCTTTGTTCAAATCCCCCTGCTAATATTTTGACAATTATTTGGCTGCTAGGTGTTACCAGGGTCACAATAGGTGCTTATTGCAGAGACTCCCACTCTCTGGAAGCAATTCTAAAGAGCAAAAATTATAGATAGTAATCATAAATAGCAATAAGTGTCAGGAAGTGAATTTGCATCACAAGGCTTGCCTTTGTTGTATTTTCTTTTTTCCTCACTTCCTTCACCTTTCCTCCACTGTCTCCAACTGTCTATTTATATATATGTTAACTTTAGCACTATACGATAGTCATGTAAGTTACAATAATTCACTTTTTTGTGCATATACTTTACATTTACATGTATTGTTTTCATGAATAGTGATGAGTCTTTAATGAGGCACTCGTGGAGCATTCCCCACCCCACATCTACTCCTTAAACCTCCACTACCCAACTATGGCCTTTGTGAGGTGATCTATGCATTAACTTTTGTGCTTTACCACGGCCATGTTAGTTATGATATCACACTTGTTTTTCTGGAAACTTGAACTATTTTTATATATTTTCTTTTTCTTTCTTTCAAACTATTCGTCATTTCCCGCATTAGCAAGGTAGCATTAAGAACAGAGGACTGGGCTGCTGAGGGAATATCCTCACTTGGCCTCGTTCTCTGTTCCTTCTTTTGGAAAATTAAAAAAAAACGAGAGGGGGAGGATTTCCAGCTCCCCGCTCCCTCCCCTTTTAGTTGCCTTCTACGAAACGCAGGGAATACGTGGGAAGTATTCTTTCTCCCCTATCCCCAGGGATATATATATATATATATATATATATATATATATATATATATATATATTTTTTATTATTATACTTTGTCGCTGTCTCCCACGTTTGCGAGGTAGCGCAAGGAAACAGACGAAAGAAATGGCCCAACCCCCCCCATACACATGTATATACATACGTCCACACACGCAAATATACATACCTACACAGCTTTCCATGGTTTACCCCAGACGCTTCACATGCCTTGCTTCAATCCACTGACAGCATGTCAACCCCGGTATACCACATCGCTCCAATTCACTCTATTCCTTGCCCTCCTTTCACCCTCCTGCATGTTCAGGCCCCGATCACACAAAATCTTTTTCACTCCATCTTTCCACCTCCAATTTGGTCTCCCTCTTCTCCTTGTTCCCTCCACCTCCGACACATATATCCTCTTGGTCAATCTTTCCTCACTCATCCTCTCCATGTGCCCAAACCACTTCAAAACACCCTCTTCTGCTCTCTCAACCACGCTCTTTTTATTTCCACACATCTCTCTTACCCTTACGTTACTCACTCGATCAAACCACCTCACACCACACATTGTCCTCAAACATCTCATTTCCAGCACATCCATCCTCCTGCGCACAACTCTATCCATAGCCCACGCCTCGCAACCATACAACATTGTTGGAACCACTATTCCTTCAAACATACCCATTTTTGCTTTCCGAGATAATGTTCTCGACTTCCACACATTCTTCAAGGCCCCCAGGATTTTCGCCCCCTCCCCCACCCTATGATCCACTTCCGCTTCCATGGTTCCATCCGCTGCCAGATCCACTCCCAGATATCTAAAACACTTCACTTCCTCCAGTTTTTCTCCATTCAAACTCACCTCCCAATTGACTTGACCCTCAACCCTACTGTACCTAATAACCTTGCTCTTATTCACATTTACTCTTAACTTTCTTCTTCCACACACTTTTCCAAACTCAGTCACCAGCTTCTGCAGTTTCTCACATGAATCAGCCACCAGCTGATATATATATATATATATATATATATATTTTTTTTTTTTTTTTTTTTTTTTTATACTTTGTCGCTGTCTCCCGCGTTTGCGAGGTAGCGCAAGGAAACAGACGAAAGAAATGGCCCAACCCCCCCATACACATGTACATACACACGTCCACACACGCAAATATACATACCTACACAGCTTTCCATGGTTTACCCCAGACGCTTCACATGCCTTGATTCAATCCACTGACAGCACGTCAATCCCTGTATACCACATCGCTCCAATTCACTCTATTCCTTGCCCTCCTTTCACCCTCCTGCATGTTCAGGCCCCGATCACACAAAATCCTTTTCACTCCATCTTTCCACCTCCAATTTGGTCTCCCTCTTCTCCTCGTTCCCTCCACCTCCGACACATATATCCTCTTGGTCAATCTTTCCTCACTCATTCTCTCCATGTGCCCAAACCATTTCAAAACACCCTCTTCTGCTCTCTCAACCACGCTCTTTTTATTTCCACACATCTCTCTTACCCTTACGTTACTTACTCGATCAAACCACCTCACACCACACATTGTCCTCAAACATCTCATTTCCAGCACATCCATCCTCCTACGCACAACTCTATCCATAGCCCACGCCTCGCAACCATACAACATTGTTGGAACTACTATTCCTTCAAACATACCCATTTTTGCTTTCCGGGATAATGTTCTCGACTTCCACACATTTTTCAAGGCTCCCAAAATTTTCGCCCCCTCCCCCACCCTATGATCCACTTCCGCTTCCATGGTTCCATCCGCTGACAGATCCACTCCCAGATATCTAAAACACTTCACTTCCTCCAGCCTCTCACCATTCAAACTCACCTCCCAATTGACTTGACCCTCAACCCTACTGTACCTAATAACCTTGCTCTTATTGACATTTACTCTTAACTTTCTTCTTCCACACACTTTACCAAACTCCGTCACCAGCTTCTGCAGTTTCTCACATGAATCCGCCACCAGCGCTGTATCATCAGCGAACAACAACTGACTCACTTCCCAAGCTCTCTCATCCCCAACAGACTTCATACTTGCCCCTCTTTCCAAAACTCTTGCATTTACCTCCCTAACAACCCCATCCATAAACAAATTAAACAACCATGGAGACATCACACACCCCTGCCGCAAACCTACATTCACTGAGAACCAATCACTTTCCTCTCTTCCTACACGTACACATGCCTTACATCCTCGATAAAAACTTTTCACTGCTTCTAACAACTTGCCTCCCACACCATATATTCTTAATACCTTCCACAGAGCATCTCTATCAACTCTATCATATGCCTTCTCCAGATCCATAAATGCTACATACAAATCCATTTGCTTTTCTAAGTATATATATATATATATATATATATATATATATATATATATATATATATATATATATATATATATTCTTTTTTTTTCTTTTATACAATTCGCCATTTCCCGCATTAGCGAGGTAGCGTTAAGAACAGAGGACTGGGCCTTTTTTGGAATATCCTCACCTGGCCCCCTCTGTTCCTTCTTTTGGAAAAATTAAAAAAACAAAAAAACAAGAGGGGAGGATTTCCAGCCCCCCGCTCCCTCCCCTTTTAGTCGCCTTCTACGACACGCAGGGAATACGTGGGAAGTATTCTTAATCCCCTATCCCCAGGGATAATATATATATATATATATATATATATATATATATATATATATATATATTTTTTTTTTTTTTTTTTTTTTTTTTTTTTTTTTGCCGGTCTCCTGCGTTTGCGAGGTAGCGCAAGGAAACAGACGAAAGAAATGGCCCAACCCACCCCCATACACATGTATATACATACGTCCACACACGCAAATATACATACCTACACAGCTTTCCATGGTTTACCCCAGTCGCTTCACATGCCTTGATTCACTCCACTGACAGCACGTCAACCCCGGTATATCACATCGCTCCAATATATATATATATATATATATATATATATATATATATATATATATATATATATATATATATATATATCTTTCTTTCTTTCAAACTATTCGCCATTTCCCGCGTTGGCGAGGTAGCGTTAAGAACAGAGAACTGGGCCATTGAGGGAATATGCTCACCTGGCCCCCTTCTCTGTTCCTTCTTTTGGAAAATTAAAAAAAAAAAATAATGAGAGGGGAGGATTTCCAGCCCCCCGCTCCCTCCCCTTTTAGTCGCCTTCTACGACACGCAGGGAATACGTGATAAGTATTCTTTCTCCCCATCCCCAGATATATATATATATATATATATATATATATATATATATATATATATATATATATATATATATATATATATATATTTATTTATTTATTGATTTTGCTTTGTCGCTGTCTCCCGTGTTTGCGAGGTAGCGCAAGGAAACAGACGAAAGAAATGGCCCAACCCACCCCCATACACATGTATGTACATACACGTCCACACACGCAAATATACATACCCGTACATCTCAATGTACACATATATATACACACACAGACTCATACATATATACACATGCACACAATTCACACTGCCTTTATTCATTCCCATCGCCACCTCGCCACACATGGAATAACATCCCCCTCCCCTCTCATGTGTACGAGGTAGCGCTAGGAAAAGACAACAAAGGCCCCATTCGTTCACACTCATTCTCTAGCTGTCATGTAATAATGCCTGAAACCACAGCTCCCTTTCCACATCCAGGCCCCACAGAACTTTCCATGGTTTACCCCAGACGCTTCACATGCCCTGATTCAATCCATTGACAGCACGTCTACCCCGGTATACCACATCAATCCAGTTCACTCTATTCCTTGCCTGCCTTTCACCCTCCTGCATGTTCAGGCCCCGATCACTCAAAATCTCTTTCACTCCATCTTTCCACCTCCAATTTGGTCTCCCACTTATATTTCTTATATAATAGCGAACAGAGAATTTAAAGGCTATTTTTTCCATATCATGATTACAAATTTGCAGATCACTTGGCCTTTAAGGATTCACAAAAGTGATAACAAAGTATTGCAGCAGAACCAAAATGAGTGCAGAAAGAAAGAAATACAGCTCTTCATATCATTAGGGTACCTATCCTGGAATGTGTAGATTATAAAGGTCATCTCTTCATTTCTTATGCAAGCAAGTGTAGGCCTTCAGACAGGACAGATAAAAGATAATTTTCCCTTGGAGAAGCACTATAACCATGAGGTTTTGCTTCCATTTTATGTGCAGTAGCATTATTACATGCCTTTATTATTAGTAATTCTTGATGATCAGTTCATGGAATACAAAGGTTTGGATTAGGTATTTTTAGTATTATGAACTTTTAGAAACTTACTGATTTATAAACATTTCAAAATTATAACAACCTGTGGAATATTGTTTTTCCAACATATGAGTTTGTGTAAGTTTTAAACATTACACCTGTAATGATATATTGCGCATGTCTAAAAATTTACCTGCTTTCTGATCCCATGTAGATTAATTTCATTGTCTATATTCATATACTTTTAACAAGTTCACCATTTCTCTTTTTTTTATATTGATTGCTGTTTCTCGTATTAGTGAAATAACATCAGGAGTAGATGAAGGATGGTCTCATTTGCTCATATACTTACTGTATTATGTATGTTTGATATCTGCAGGCTGTTATTAATGACCCAATATTATTGTTACGTTTATTACAATTATCATATCTATATTAAAGTGATTATAGTTATTTGTTTAATTTTAGTTCTTAGCTTTCTTCTTATATATCTTTTTTTGTGAATATTATTTCCTCAGCTTTGATTACTTGCCTCACCATCTACAATAGAGTGTTTACATCTCAACATCTGATTGCTTCCTTTATGATGGTGCTTGGTAGTGCTGGCTAGATTTGTTTCCATCTAATTTTGCATTTTCTTCACTATATGTATCACTTGATTGTCTTCTACACTTTCACTTTCTTTATAAGACCATGAACTCCTTCACTGTAGCTGTTCTGTATACATGACAGGTAAGTCATATGCCTGGAAACACCTTCTTCTGTAAACCTTCAAGTTTCGATCACCTCACTTGTCATACAGATTTTCTTATCTATTATTATTTAATGTCACAAGGTAGTGCTAGGAACAGACAAAGAACAGCCTCATTCGGTCACATCCGGTATCTACTTGTCCTGTATAATGTGCCAAAACTGAGATTTACAGACCTATCTGTGGTTTTCCCTGACTTCTTAATATTCTCTGGTTCAGACCATTGACAACACATACCCCCTTTGTGCACCACATCTCCAATTTGCCCTATCCTGTGCATGTATCACACCCAATTATCCTAAACATTTTTCATTTCATCCTGTCATCTCATTCTCAGTCACCCCTTTCTTTTTCTCTCCACTTTTGACACATGTATCCTTTTTTCCAACATATACCCTCATTTCAGCACACCTTTTTCATCTCTCTCGTACATGCTCATGTTACTACCGCGCTTCTCTCTTTCTCTGTCATGTCTTACTTGATCATCCCTCCTTACACTGCACATTGCCCTCAGGCATTTGATTTCCAACACATCCACCCTCTTCTTTACCTGTTTATCTAGGACCCACACCTCGCATCCATATAACACTATTGGTACTACTTTTACATCAGACATACCTATTTTTGCCATAACAGACAACAGCCTCTCTTTCCACATACTTTTCAATGCACCCAACCTATAGCTTACTTCAGTTCCTGTTGTTCATCCACTGCCATGTCCATTTCCAAGTATCTAAAACACTCCACTTCCTCATTGTTTTCTCCATTCATCCTTTCTCCTCTGAAAATTTAAGAACCTTACTTTCAATAACATTAAATCTCAGCCTTCTCGTATCACACTCTTGAACTCAAATGCCAGCAGTTTTCCTCACTCGAATCTGCTACTAGAGCTGTATTATCAGCTAACAGCAGCTGACTTAACCCAAGGCCCTCTCATCCTAAACAAACTGCAGACCTGCCCATCTCTTGTAGATCTTCAACATTTATGGTCCCACCTTCATCTGGAACCATTCACCCTCCTCTTTTCCTACTTCCACACATGCTTTCCTTTCTCTTCATGAAAAGAAAGATGGTAATGATGTTTTTTCATACCTAACAGCTTCTCCTATACCTTTACCTTTCTTCCTCAGAAGCCCCTGCTATAGAGCTTCCAGGCACATCCACTGGTTGAGATCATTGGTCAAAGAGTGTGATGATGGATTCTGGCTTGCAGCTTATTTCAGATGTGTTCTCTATTATAGAATTTCTTACCAACAACAAGTTCTTTTAACGTCTGATATTTTCTTTCCAGGGACAAAAACCATGTGAAGACAGCACCTGTCAAGAAACAGATATGCCTGGGAGGTGGCACTGTTTCGTCTGTCTCAAGCAGTATCAGTACCCAGCCACCAAAGCCTTCTCTAAGTGCCACAGTAGTTCCAAGGATCTCACCTTCAGCTGTGTCTAGTACATCAAAAGAAATAGCCAAAAAGAAGAGCCCTTCCACTGAGCAGAAGGATATAGGGGCATTTAAAGTATCAGTGGAAAAGGCTGCTTCTTCAAGTGGGGGTTTAAGTATAAAATCTGTGGAAAAGATAAATGAAGGGGCAGCAAAGACAGTAACAGAATCAGAAAATGTATTTGAAAAACCTGCTGAAGGTAATAGTGATACAAAAAACAGTTCGCCTGGAAAAACACATTTCAAAAAGGCTGTTTCATCAGTCAGTGTTATAGACTTATCTAGTGATGAAGACAAATCACTGACAAGTAGAGTGTCATCATCTGAGTTGAATAGAACATCTGGGTTAAGTGAATTAAAAGATAATTGTCCTATAGAAAAAGATTCAACATCAGAAGTGTCAAGTACATCTATTACTCAAAAAGTGAATTCAACAACATCAGAAGGAAAGAAAGATGACAATTTGGATGAAGAGATGAACCTTGTTATGAATGAATTACTGCAGATTTCCAAACAAAAATCTGCTGATGATAACATAGAAAAATCTATGAAGGACAGTCTAGACCATTCATCAGTGACTTCCACAACTTCTAAACAACAAAATGTATCTCATTCCCAATCTCATCATCATCATCTAGAGAAAGAACATCATCCCCAGTCCTCAGTTCCACAAGTAAAACAACAAAGCACCTTATTACAACACAAGCAACATACGTCCCAAAGTCATTCCCCAGTAGATCATCCAAAACATGTTTCTCCAGTTCAACAGCAAAAGCATTTGAATGAAAAACATTTATCAGAGCAACAACAAAAACAGTCTACAGAACATTCACCTGTCCAAAAAGTACACTCACCAAAACACCACTCACCAGTGCAGCAACAAAGACAAACTATACAGCATAAGTCACCAGTGCAACAAACAAAGCAGACAGTGCTCCCAAATTCACCAGTGCAGAGTCAGTCACAGTCCCATTCTTTGCAGCATACTAACTCACCCCATCAACCTAAGCAGTCACAACCACCACAGTCCTTAAATCTGCAACATTCAAAACCTCAGCAATCATTAAATCCTCAACCACCCTTAAATCTACAAGAATCCAAGTCACAACAGCCACTAAATTTGCGTCATACTAATCCACAATATAATTCTGCACCAAAAAAAAAGACACCAGAGCCTGCTCATCAGAAGAAACCATCTCAACATTATTCACATTCACAGCATCAGCAGCAAGCACAGCCTAAACCAGTTAATATTCCTGTCTCAAAATGGAATAAAGGTGAAATGTCCTTGAGCTCCAGTTCTCCAACCAGTACAAACAAGAATAATTCATCTTGGGGATCCAGTCATGAAGTGTCACCATCCAGACAGAGACAGACAGAAGCACCCATCGGTTAGTTTCTGTTATTATTTTATTGCACTGAATGTGTGTGTATTTGTTTTCTGTTTGGCTATGTAAATGCTTATGAATGAGTAAAAGCCAAGGTGTATGATGGTTTCCCTAGTTAGAACCTCATAATTGAGGCAGGAGTATCATTCAAGAAGACTTTTCTTAGCTTGTTTATGCAGACTTCAGTATGGTTCTCTGTCCATTTGAGTCAATTTCTGTGCATGCTTTCATTGTTGGATGTTAACTAACAAAACAAGTGTTTAGTGTGAGAAATTGGTCAAGAAGATAAGCATCAGAATTGTTTCCTAAAATATGGCCCTCTTGAAAGTCCAAAACTATTTATGAACCACCAAGTTTTCTTAAAATATATCAATAGCATTTCCATATCCTAGCAGACAGACAACCAATGACAGGTCAGCATATAGTCATGTGTGCCCTCATTCCAATTAGCCTCCCAATCAAGTAAACATTCAGAACCAAATTACACTTATGTGTACTCATTGGATAGGATTTTTTTGCTATAATAATCATATATTCGGATATTACGAGGCAAATTTATATTATCTACAAAGTTTTTCTTATATTATCAGAGGAAGACTCAGTTGCTCATACCGTCTCAGCTAGCATAAAAAAAAGAAATAACTTTAAGTGACCAACACTACAGATATTTGATAGATGATGCTAATGTTTTAATTTGGTTACTACACTGGCTTTTAGCTTATAGCTTGGACATGTGGCATGTGTCTGACTTATTTCTAAGTCTCCCTTTAAGGTGTAATATACACGAAATTGCACTTGGGACATATCATGTTTCATTTTTCCTCATGGTTATCAGCAAATGTCACATGATGTTTCGTTGGCTCCCACTGTCATTTAGAATTGAACATATGTTTGCTTTCAGGTCTTTCTTGTCACCCATATCATTTCATCTTTCTTGGAAACCTCTATAAATCTTTACTGCTATAAATACTTACCTTTCCCCATCCACTACCCCTAGCTTTGTTTACACACATCCTTTTCCATTTTGCTCTCAGTTTCTCCAGGTATTTCTTCACATGAGTGTCCTTTCTCTTCTCACCCATATCATTTCCTCTTTTTGAAAAGTTCAGCATATTTTCATCTTTACCTTTACTAGGTAATGATCAGACACCCCACCATCTGCCCTTCTCTGCTCATTTGCATCCAAGAGTCTTTTGTGCCAATAGTTATGTAATCTAATAATGCCCACTTACCATCATTCCTACTGACATACATCTACTTGTTTATGTCTCTCTTTTTATATCATGTATTCCCAAACACCAGCTCTTTTTCAGGATAACTCCATAAGCTATTTACCATTTCCATTCATCTTACTGAATACCTACCTCATGCCCCCAAATCATACCTTCAGTTGCCAATTTACTCACCATCACATTTAGATTGACCAGTGCTACTACCCTATCTCTTGCATCAGAACTGTTGTCAGTTTCTCTCTGTAGCTTTTAAAACAATTGCCTCGTATCATCATCTTTTTCTTCATGGCTGTTTCATAAGCGCTAATAATTAACCATCTTTCGCAATCCATTTTCATGTTTACCCACATCATCTGAAATTTGCTTCCTTGCACTTTTTCACACAGTAAACCTTCGATTAAATGGACTAATAGGAGGGAAGGTGTGTCTTTTAATGCCTAAAGTCTGTTTAATTGAATGTTACTAATGGGCCATTTTTTGATTCATTATACAGTAATACAATGTACAGTTCACATGCTTTCTTTTAACCACATGCTCTCTTTAACCCCTTGTCACTTGATACCATTTTGAATTGTAAGGATTACCAAATAATTTAATAGATAAAGTCACAATTCTCTGTGTACAACCTTACTGCACAATAGCTTTAGGCTGACTGAGACTGAAACAAAGCAAGTATACCACATGCTACCAAAAACAAGTGCTTTATGAAGTGTGCATGGTGTGGCATTTGAAATTTTTGAATTCTTTAAAACTTTGAATTATTATTTAATGTATTATTATTTGCCCGGTCCATTAAATCCGAAATGTGTTATACCAGTTTCCATTAAATTTAGGGTATACTGTACTGACAATTCCTACTTCAGCTGTAGTGCAACCCCTTCTTTAGCTTTTTCTCTCACACCAACTACTGACTCTACTTCAAACACATTCTCAAACCATTCTTACCTTTTGTCCTTGAGCTTTGTTTCATGCAGAACCAGACCATCCATGTTCCTTTCCATAAAACACTTCTTATCTCTCCTTTCTTCTCATCTTTGTTACATTCACACACATTCAGGGACCTCACCCAAAGCCTCCAGTAAGGATGAACATTCCTTGCTTGGCTCCCTCTACTCCGTCTTATAGAAATTCTAGCTCAATGCTCCATGCCTCTACTCCTCTTAGTGACCTTCTAAGACACCCAGGGAATATGAAGGTAGCAGTCTTTTTCCCTACACCAGGGATATATTTTTTCATACATATATGCCATTTCCCGCTTTAGCAAGGGAGCATCAAGAACAAAGAACTGAACCTTTTGAGGGAAAATCCTCATAGATTTTTTTTTTTTTTTTTTTTTTATTATACTAATCGCCATTTCCTGCATTAGCGAGGTAGCGTTAAGAACAGAGGATGAGGACTGGGCCTTTGAGGGAATATCCTCACCTGGCCCCCTTCTCTGTTTCTTCTTTTGGAAAAAAAAAGAAAGAGAGGGGAGGATTTCCAGCCTCCCGCTCCCTTC
Organism: Panulirus ornatus; assembly: GCF_036320965.1. Taxonomy (NCBI): domain Eukaryota; kingdom Metazoa; phylum Arthropoda; class Malacostraca; order Decapoda; family Palinuridae; genus Panulirus; species Panulirus ornatus. Next base: position 18,021,474 of record NC_092250.1, read on the forward strand.
CCTTTTAGTCGCCTTCTACGACACGCAGGGAATACGTGGGAAGTATTCTTTCTCCCCTATCCCCAGGGATAAATTTTTCAAACGTACCCATTTTTGCTCTCTGAGATAATGTTCTCGCTTTCCACACATTCTTCATCATTCCAAGAACCTTCATCCCCTCCCCCAGGCAAATCATTTGCAGACAAATCATTTATCAAACAAATCATTAGCAGCACATTCACACACTTCCCTGCATTTTATTATGGAGCCCAAGCCTCACATCCATAAAGCACCTTTGGGACCTTCAAACATGCCTATCTTTGCCCTTCCAGATAGTGTTCTCTTTCCACACATTCCCAATTGCATCCAGGACCTTCGTGTCCTCACCCACCCAGTGACTCATGTCAGCACCTGTGGTTTTTATTCACTGCAGTATCCACTTCCAGGTGTGTAAAACACTTCACTTCCTTCATGTTTTCTTCATTCAAACTCATACCCTAACTAACCTGTCTCTGCATTGCTATACCTAATAACTATTTTTTTTTCTCTCTCAGCTTTCTTTCACGTACCCAAACTCTTTTGCAACTTTCCACACAAATATACCACCTGCACCTTGTCAGCAGCAAATAGTAGCTAACTCGCCACCCAAGCCCCTTCACCCTTGACATACTGCAGACCTATCCTTCTCCCAAATCTGTTGCATGTACCTCCCTCACCACCCAATCCAGATACACATACAAGCACTTAACTTCTAAACCATGTCTTAGTTTAAAAAATGAGTTTCAGTGAATGGAGAGAATTCTTATGTAATTAAGTCATAGTTTGGGACGATCACCCAAAGGCCTAGACTTTTAACCCATTGCTCTTCATATGTTTGCCTTGATGGCATGAGATGTAATCAGAAACATATTGCATAAAGATGAGGAAAGCAAAGTATTGTTACTTATGCTAGAACATGTTTCACCCTGGCATTTTTATTTACCCAAGAAGGATGTGGGAATGCTATTTGATGGCATTTTTCAAGGTATTTCAGGTGTTCAGTGCTTTATGAAACTTTATGTTAAGCAAGAAGAAGGAAGGTGTTGGCACCATTCTGACCACTTCATGCATTTCCAACAGAAATAGATATCTTCATTTTCATATATATTTTACCCAGATGCTTTCAGTGGACATGAAAGTAGATAGTAGAGTTTCATGTACCTTTCTCTGAAATTTACTAAGAATGTGGTATAAAGTATATCTACATTTGTGCATGTGCATTGTATGTTTGCTTCTTTGTTATTGACCTGCTGTCAAATTATTAGTTCCCTAGAAATATGACACCTTTGTATCCCTCATCTGTTCCAAGGTAAGTTATGTTTCATCATACACACTTTATTAAGTTATTGGTAGCAAAGTGTTCATACATTTTTTCTGCCTTAGAAGAAATTGTGATGCTGGATTTTGAGGAATGAAATTTGGCTCTTAACTCGTAAAAGGTATAACAGTAATGATTTTCATTTGGTAAGTATTGTATTTTTAAGTATTTATCAGTCCAGTAATCTGGAACAAGATTTTCCAGGAAGTACAATCATCTGACTTCATAGTCATTTTTGCATATAGTGATGACTGCAAGTAATTTCAGTGGAATCTTGTGTGAACCTATTTCTGTCATCCTTCCTTTAATAGTTTCATCAACCGATCCATTGGCTAACCTGAGGATGATGCACGGCCTCAGTGTGAGCAGTATTACCAAAAAGACATCGGCTTCATCAGTGTATCATAGTCCTGCTGCACTAGCCACCTCTTCTCTTGGAACCTACAGTTCATCAGGTGAGAATCAAGGTTGCTGGGTATAGTTGAAATGGAGAAAATTATTGCCACTTTCTGTACACAAGAAGGTATTTGTTGAATTGTTCACTTTTCACATACTTATTAACATCATAACACTGTTTGGGAATGGTTATGATATACTGTCAGTTGTGTATTTTCAGGTATGATTTTGGAATGGATTTACTTCCATATCTGTTTTTTACCATTACACCAAAGCACGTAATTCTTCATCATGTGAATTTAAACTTTTATGCTATTACTTCAATTAATGACTTGACTAGGGGATATGATAAAGTATGAAGTTTACTGTAGTCCATCAGTTACATTATTAGAATGTTTTTTCAACATTGAAGTTACATACTGAAGTTCTTATCAAGTGAGACGTTGAATGGAAGAAGGGGTCAGAAGAGAGAAAAGAATGGTTTAGAAGAAGGGTGAATTAGTGTGAAGGCAGGAAATGAAAAAAAAAAAAAGATAGTTCAATGTATGGTGTTTGTGTAAGGAAAAGCTTTCAAGTCAAATGTATTCAGTTAGACAAATTAAGACCAGCAGTCCTGATACATAGGGTAGGAGATAATTCTGGGCATCATTTCAGTACTGATATGTCAGGATGGTAATGTCATGCCTTTAATTATTCCCATCAGGTACGAAAAAGAGTAGTGGAAATAGTAACAGCACTGCTGTTAGTAATACCAACAAAATACCAGCTCATAGCGGATCTGTTGGGATGGTTGCGACTCCAAATAAGACAAGTTCATTAAGTTACTCGTCCAGTCAGTCTAAGCATTCTACTCCATCTCATACTTACTCCTCCAGTTCATCATCTAAGCATACAGCCAGCCAGGGCAAAGCAAGGTCAGTAATTTTTTTCTAGAATATGATTTACTGTAAAGATTTTTAAATAGAATTCTTTTTAACTGTTGATTACATTCCAGTTTATACCATTTTTATCATTACTAATATGCAAAGAACAACTTAATTTCAGTACTTGCTCATATTTTTTCAAAGATTATCAAACCACTCTAAATAAAGGTTACAGAATGGGTTTTTATTTCTAATCAAATGAAGAAAGCATAATACATTGGGTGATGTGGTAAGGTTTCTGAATTGAACGAATACCGGGGAAAACACTGAAAGAATAGGTGATGTAAGTGCTTTTATATGATATTTGTTAGCATGGAAGGAAGGTAACATGCCAATCAGTTAAATGGATTTAGATATATCAGTTTATAGATCTTCCCCATAAGAATGTTTGCAGAAGTCTCTGAAATATTATTGTAGACCAATATTACAATACCGACTGAAAGACATTTAGCAGTTTTTAGAAGTGAAATATCTTGACATTTAAAACCAAATTCATTGTAAGTTCAGACAAGGTTAATCCTGCTTCTCACAGCTGCTTGAGTTGTATGACAGGACCCTGAAAGTACTTGAAGACAGGTGAAATTTTGATTTTATTTACACATCTTTTGCAAGTCTTTCATTGTATAAGCACAGTGACTTTCCCCAAAAAGGATGATGAAGGGTTCAAGAGAAAATGGATGATTAGTTCCCTAACATAAATCCCAAAAAGAAATTATCACTGAAATAAAATTTAGTGTGCTGATAGTGAAAAAGACCTGAATCTCATTCAAACATTGCATGCTCTCGTATAGTCCTTTATATTTTATCTGATGATGATGATGAAATCACCATCAGTAAGTCATTCTATGAATGATTCATACCCTTCTACATGTTTAGGTCCTGGTATTTCAAAAATCACCTTATATTTTTCTTTATTTAGGTGAATGTATTGAAGGTGAGGTATGCAAAAAATAGAGTGAATTGGAACGATGTGGTGTTTCAGGGTCGACATTCTGTCTGTGGACTGAACCAGGTAAACCATGGAAAGGTCTGTAGGGCCTGAATGTGGATAGGGAATTGTTTTGATGCATTACACATGACAGCTAGAGACTGAGTGTGAGCGAATGTGGCCTTTTTTGTATTTTCCTGGCGCTACCTTGCTGAAGCATGGGGGTAGCAAGGCTGTTTCTATGGGACAAGGTATCGCCAGGAATGGATGAAGGCAAGCAAGTATGAATATGTATGTGTATATATGTGTGTGTTTGTGAACGTATATATATGTGTATGTTTATATGTATATGTATGTATATGTGTGTATTTGGGCGTTTATGCCTATATGTGGGTATATGGTTGGATGGGCCATTCTTCGTCTGTTTCCTGGCACTACCTTGCTGACGCAGGAAGCGATGATCAAGTATAATAGATGAATTATGTGGAGAATCCATTCCATCACCCAGGGCCCTCCCTTATCTACTCAGCATCGTCTGTCAGCAGTATAAAGGATGATATGTAACTTTTTTGGGTATTTTCTTTGATTACTTTTTTGTTTTCATATTTGCCATTTCCTCCATTAATGAGGTGGCTTTCCAGAGCAGATGACTGAGCCTTATATTATATATGTTTTTCTTCTGCATTGGAGAAGTGCCATTTCAAATGACTTGCACAGTTAAGTAAGGGTAGAGATGTATGATTAGCCACCAGAATAAAGATTTAATTGCAACCATTATTAAATTCAATATGGCAGCATCTACATAATTTTCAAAGTTATGGCATTCAGTGTATTGCCTGCAAGAATGTAATTTTAGGTACTAAAAGCAAGTTTTTACCATGCCTGGATCCAGATACTTTAAAAAATAAATTCTAAGTGTCAATGATTTTGAACTCTGTATGATAGTTATATAGGTACAACTTTTATTAATAACATATCTAAAAATGTTCACAATATGATTTTCTACCTGTCCAGCAATTTTTTTAATTTTAGCACCAAGTGCACAGTTGTTTTAGCATTTTTTGATTTGCTACTGCAGTATCATTTTGCAGAGGACAGATCAGCATTATATCATGTCTTTATGGCTTACATATGTTGAGGTGCAAAAGTGTTTGGTATTAAGTTATATCACATCTCCCATAACTTACTGAGATTTTCATGTCTCTAAAAAAGTTTTTATGAGGGAAGTTATGAACATTTATAAGAGATAATCAGAAGAGTTAGTGAGCTCTGTTGTTTTATTTCATAATTACCATAAGAATTGTCTAGCAGTTTTATGCAGTGTTAATTGCTCAGATGATTTGAATGGTTAGGACAGGCAGTGTAAGTATGATTTTCAGTTAAATGAATTTGAAGGTATTGAAGTTAGTGGTGTTGTAGCCAGATGGTATACTAGGTGTAGAAAAGGTAGAAGAGGAATTTAGAAGGATGTTTAAGATTTATGGGTATGTAGGTGGATAAAAGCAAAGTTTATATTTTTGAAAGAGGGTCCTGGAAGCAGTGTGGCTAGATAGATGCAAGGTTATGAGTACATCATCAGATGTAATAGAAGGTTTTTCTGGACTGCACCTACTCAAGGTTACACAGCAAGTAAAAAGCCACTTTTGGCAAAGTTGTATCTTTGGGAAAAGTCTTGTCAAAGAAAGTCTCACACCAAAGGAGTGAGACATGAAGCAAATATTGCTTCACATATCCCTTAGAAGCCCTAGGATTTTCTAAATGGTAGACCATTAATTGTTTAAGCTTGCAAATACCTGGGGTGGGGTGTTTTTTGTTGATTTAACATTTGTGGCAGGTTTGATTGAGAAACAAGTGATTCCTGAGTTTGGGAGTGTGTAAAAGGAGAAGGTTTAAAGTAAATGTGAATAAAGTCAAGGTTATTAGGTTTAGCAGTGAAGAGAAACAGGTTATTTGGAGAATGAATTTGAATGGCAAGAACCTGGAAGAAGTGGAGTGTTTTTAGATACCTAGGGATGGATATGACAGTAAATGGAACCAAAAGAGCTGAAGTGAGCCACAGGGTGGATGGGTTTCATGGATGGATTGATCCCAAACACACTGCATATGTGTCCTGTCATCTAACACATTCAGCAGTCATTCAGAATACTCCTTTTCACATCTTTTTATTTCCTGCAGCCCCATTTACCCTCCTCACTGTCTTCACCATTTGTCTTGTTTTATGTATTTTTTCTTTTCCCAGTTATGAGGTGAAGATGTCACCTTGATTTTGATGCTTAGAATAATAAAGCATTATTAGAAAGTTTTTCATCTTCCTAGGTTGGATCCATATGCAGCTTCAATGGGTCAGTCATTATACAGCACTTTAGCTCAAGATCAACAGTTGAATGCTTTTAAACAGCTACAGCAACAACAGCAGTCAAATCACCGTACATCACATCAGCAGCAAGACCTCTGGCAACAGGTTAATTGTTTTCTAAAATCTTAGGAATAATGTCCATCACAGTACCCTAATGTATAGTTTGCAGGTTGCATAGCCTCGGAAAACTTTAATAGGAAGGAATTAGTTTGCAAAGAGACAAAATTGTATTAATGATGTGTCATGAATATGTAGCAAGACTTACTGAATGAGTGTGTTGTAGAGAGAAAATCTTTGTGTGAGAAGGCCAAGGGCAGAATAGAATGACAGTGTATGGAAAAATAGGTTACAGACCTATTGCAAAGGAGAATGTGCATGAATTTGTAAAGTCAAATCTTTATTTAGAGGAGATATTGTTTTATAAGCCACACCTCTCTCTTCATAGTGGGAAAAGTTAAAGGATAGAAATAGATCTGCACTTTCACTAGGTAAGCATTACATTGTGTTTTATTGAGATATACTGCAGGCATTTTTTCAATAACATTTCAGTTACTCTCACAGTAAATTTAACAGTAACGAATTGTCTGTTTACAGATGAATGCTGGAGGCTTCTTACCTGGAATGAGTGGGATCTCAAATAATGAGATGCTTAAATTAATGTCTCAAATGGGGAAATCTATGGACTCCTTTACTTCATCCTCACAGCCAGGTTAGAGTCAAGCATCACTATGTTGGTTGTTATATTGCCAGGTTTTTAGGCTACATGAGTGCAATATTTATTTAAATTCTTAGGAATTATAAATCTTTAGCAAATATACTAAAGCAAGGAAGACATTGTGTATGATGAGAAAAAGTAATTGATTGTAAAGCTTCAAAGTATAGTACCATGGATAATGTCTATCTATCTATTAACATCTCCAACGTCCATTCACTTTGGGAACTCCTTCAAGGGAATGGCCATACCAAAATAGTTGCCATTACTGGTGAACTTTAGTACTGCTTCTTAGGCTTTAGTGCCTCACCCTTAACAGGCTACTGGCAGAGGGCACTCTATTGCATTGTTTCCAGAGGCTCCTATGGAATATTCCTGCTGACTACTCCAACCTAATGTTCCAACCTACTACTTCTTTCTAATGTTTCCTCCTAATACTCCTGCGTAATGCTCCTCCTAGTACTTCTATCTGATGCTCCTACCATTTTGCTAAAAGTCAGGGTCAGCACATAGCTATGTTATGAAGAATGAGTTGTGTGAGTTAAGTATTGTCGAGTACATGTGTGACAAGAAGAGATTGTATGTTTGTGATCACAATGCTAGCAGCCCACATGTGGATGAGGTAAATGGAAAAGGCAGTTACCTGATCAGATGAGTGCAGCTTGACAACTAAAGTGCTGGCTCACTACTGGTTCATGTCAGTGCAAGGAAAACCTTTGTTGCTTGACAGATTTTGTATTATTATTCCTTTCCTCTAATTATTATTCCCATCTCTAATTGATTCTATTAGCAGTATCTGAAGTGAGTTCAATGTGGTGAGAGCACAACAGTTACATAGCTTACAATATATATGGAAGTACGTTGGTATTTTGCCCTACTTTTTTATATTCTCAAGTCACATGAGCCAGGTTCCTTTTTATAGCTAGGTGAAATGGGGTGTATTCTATGAGGGGAGCATAATCAGCTTTTAAAGTGAGTTTTCAAGTGACTATCCCTCTCAGCTTTATGCCATAAATTTTCTAGGAGTTAGAAATAAGAAATTGTCATGTGTTCATGATGCAGTACAAGTTATGGATAAAGGTTAATAGCATAAAATAGTTATATTTACTTGCATTTTTATACCATTTTCATGATGAATTTATGCTTCTCTAAAAGGCAAGTGTTCATGTCTTCAGCATAAAGTTTTTGTGGGAAATTATATCCTGCTATCAAAAAGCAGCTTTGTCTCTTGTTTGTTAGCTATAATGTGTTTGAAGAATGTTATGTTTATGCAGCATTATTCTTATGTTTAATCAGAGAGCTTATTTTAGTGAAAAAAATGTTTTTATTTTCAGATATATGATGTAAAGTATTATAAGAAATATTGAAAACTATATATTTTTTAATTTTTCTTTCAGGTTCTGGTCAGCATCATGGACAGTTTTAAACATCAGTTTTAGGTCTGGACTATAAAATATTTACAAGAATGCCTCGCATATCGATAACATGACACCTGGAATGTACAACAGTGGATTGGATGTTAAGATTCCAGTACAAAGCTGTAGAATATCTGGATTTTTTCATGGAAAGAGTCAAGTGTCTTAGAAGCTGCCAGTATGATGTGGGTGATCTGATTAAGCTGCCAGTATGGTGTGAGTGATCTGTTTGAGACTTAAGTAACTGATAGTTTTGTGAAGCACTTGCTAACATGTATATGATATGAACATGGTTAATTAGTTGCTTCTAAAAACATTATATGTAAATGTATATGGTAAAGGAATTGCATATATATATATATATATATATATATATATATATATATATATATATATATATATATATATATATGGTGGAAAGGATCATAGTTTTGTGCGTGATCAAGTATATTCCTATGAACCCACAGGGAAAATGAAACACAATAAGTTCCCAAGTGCACTTTCATGGAATAATCACATCATCAGAGGATACACAAGAGAGAAATATAACTGATTTTATATTTCTCTCTTGTGTCTCCCCTGATGATATGATTATTACACAAAAGTGCACTTGGGAACTTATCGTGTTTCATTTTCCATGTGGACTCAGGTATACATGTATATATATATTATATATTATATATATATATATACAGGTGAGGATATTCCAAAAAAGGCCCAGTCCTCTGTTCTTAACACTACCTCGCTAACGCGGGAAATGGCAAATAGTTTAAAAGAAAAAAAAGAATATATATATATATATATATATATATATATATATATATATATATATATATATATATATATATATATATATATATGTATATGTATATTCATAAATTCCAGGACCAGTTTCTAGGAAAGATTCCTGGTGCTACCCTGGAACTCTTTCTGAAGGCTGCAATATTTCTAGTAGCAGGAAAATGTATGCCTCTTGGAGTAAGTCCTTTGATGAGACTGTGCACCTAATGATACAGCCCAGCCGAAGATAACTTCTCCCTCGCAGTGTAATCTTGAGCTGCCAGACTTTGGTAACATGTACATGTATATTTTTTTTTATACATATTCACCATTTCCCACATCAAGAACAAATGAATGAACCTGAGAGGGAAAAATCCCCCGTTTGGTAAAGTGTGTGAAAGAAGAAAGTTAAGAGTAAATGTGAATAAGAGCAAGGTTATTAGGTACAGTAGGGTTGAGGGTCAAGTCAATTGGGAGGTGAGTTTGAATGGAGAAAAACTGGAGGAAGTGAAGTGTTTTAGATATCTGGGAGTGGATCTGGCAGCGGATGGAACCATGGAAGCGGAAGTGGATCATAGGGTGGGGGAGGGGGCGAAAATTCTGGGAGCCTTGAAGAATGTGTGGAAGTCGAGAACATTATCTCCGAAAGCAAAAATGGGTATGTTTGAAGGAATAGTGGTTCCAACAATGTTGTATGGTTGCGAGGCATGGGCCATGGATGGAGTTGTGCGCAGGAGGATGGATGTGCTGGAAATGAGATGTTTGAGGACAATGTGTGGTGTGAGGTGGTTTAATCGAGTAAGTAACGTAAGGGTAAGAGAGATGTGTGGAAATAAAAAGAGCGTGGTTGAGAGAGCAGAAGAGGGTGTTTTGAAATGGTTTGGGCACATGGAGAGAATGAGTGAGGAAAGATTGACCAAGAGGATATATGTGTCGGAGGTGGAGGGAACGAGGAGAAGAGGGAGACCAAATTGGAGGTGGAAAGATGGAGTGAAAAAGATTTTGTGTGATCGGGGCCTGAACATGCAGGAGGGTGAAAGGAGGGCAAGGAATAGAGTGAATTGGATCGATGTGGTATACCGGGGTTGACGTGCTGTCAGTGGATTGAATCGGGGCATGTGAAGCGTCTGGGGTAAACCATGGAAAGCTGTGTAGGTATGTATATTTGCGTGTGTGAACGTATGTATGTACGTGTGTATGGGGATGGGTTGGGCCATTTCTTTCGCCTGTTTCCTTGCGCTACCTCGCAAACGCGGGAGACAGAAAAAAAAAAAAAAAAAAAAAAAAAAAAAAAAAAAAAAAACATATTCACCATTTCCGACATGAGTAAGGTAGAGAACGAACAGAGGACTGAGCCATAGAGGGAAAATCCTGTCTTGGCCCACTTCTCTGTTCCTTCTTTTGGAAAAGCAAAAACTGAAGGGGAGAATTTCCAATCTGCTACTCCCACCTCTTTTAATTGCCTTATGTGAAACACAGGGAATATGTGGGAAGTAATCTTTCACCCCTATCCCTGGGGATAGTATATAGTTTATATTTTTCATCATACTTATTTGCTGTTTCCTGTTTCAGTGAGGTAGCACCAGGAAACAGACGAAGAATGGCCCATCCACCCATATACGCATTTATATTTATTATTTGTTATACTTGATCGCTGTTTCCCTCATCAGTGAGCTAGTGCCAGGAAACAGACAAAGAATGGCCCATCCACTCTTATACACAGATGTATATATATACAGAAATGCCCATGCACACACATACATATCAACATATACATACACATACACAGACATTACATATATACACATACTTGCTTACCTTCTTCCATTCCTGGCGCTACCCCACCTTATAGGAAACAGCATTGCTACCCCCTGCTTCAGCAAGGTAGTGCCAGGAAAGCAGACAAAGAAAGGCCACATTTGTTCACACTCCATCTCTAGATGTCATGTGTAATGCACTGAAACCACAGCTCCCTATCCACATCCAGGCCTCACAGACCTTTCCATGGTTAACCCCAGACATTTCACATGCCCTGGTTGAGTCCCTTGATAGCACGTTGACCCAGGTATACCACCTCGTTCCAATTTACTCTATTCCTTGCACGCCTCTCACCCTCCTATTCTGTATGTTCAGGCTCCTACTGCTCAAAATCATTTTCACTCCCACTTCTTGTTTTCTACACCTCTGACACATGTATCCTCTTTGTTAACCTTTCCTTACTCATCCTCGCCATATGTCGAGACCATTTCAACACATCCTCTTCTTCCTGTAAGAGGTTACATGGCAGGTAAGGCGTCACCTTTCTTAAGGCCGTACCACTGGGAGTACAGTTTCTTCAAAGAACATCTCACTTCATAGGGGTCTACATTTTCTGTGTTACTGGAAGTAGCTCAGCCTTGGGCTGCAGATTCCTTTAGAAAGGTCCTGGATAATGATAAGACTTTTGTAGAAATTGTTACTGGGATGATTATGAATAAATGAATTGATAATATATATATATATATATATATATATATATATATATATATTATATTATATTATTTGCTTTGTCGCTCTCTCTCTCTCTCTCTCTCTCTCTCTCTCTCTCTCTATATATATATATATATATATATATATATATATATATATATGTATATATGTGTGTGTTTGTGTGTGTGTATGTGTGTATATGTACATGTAAGTATTTGTTCATATATAGTAAAGCATTTGCTATTGTAAATACTATGTATATAATGGTAAAGCAGTTTCTGCTCACAGTATGGTATTCATGTACTATCCTGCAGTGTATATAAAGAATGCATGGACCACAGTTTATTTTGAAAATTTTGTTTATCTCATGGCTCATTTCAGGCTACCACAAAGTTGTATCTTCCCTGTAACTAATTCTGATATATGCAATTACCGTAATTTTAAGGGACATTTTTTTCCTTGAATCTATTCATTTTTAAGGTAGTCAACATTTTGAAAATCAGATTAATTATTAAAGTTTCATTACTTTCTTGTAGAATTTAAGGTAAAGTTTCCAATTCAGCAGTATCCTCTTGTCACCCTAGAGTATGATACTGTAATGCATGCAACAGAATCAGATGGACATAATTAGTTGTTCTGTGTATAGTAACATTAGATGGGTAAAACTTGATCTTTTTTATCATTAACATAAATTTATTTTTCCTATACATGATTTAAGTGATGTTACAGTTACTGTCCTCTGTGTATTTTTCTACATATTATAATTTTCATTGAATTAGAAGTTAAATCTATCCAAGGTTATGACAGTTTTTGATTTCTTCAGTTAGTAACTGGGTTACATTTCTTATTCCGATAGTTTTATTCCAGTGTTATCATCAGCAAAGTGGTTTACTAGTCACATATATGATTGTGGTAATACCAATTGATTTTTTTCTGTTTACCTTCTTGCCTTACTAAAGTAAAAGAAATTTGGTGGTATACATGGGGATGACTCTGTGTATTTCACTTACAGGAGCAAGTGTTATCAGCTAGTCTTAGTTTTCTCTTTTAGCTGTTCATACAAAATTTTAGCTTTTGATTATAAAATAAGCAAGTTTGCTTTGCTTTGATTTTAAGGATGGTTGAAAAGCAACTTTGTGCTACTGAGGAGTCAGGGTAAAAAACTTTAATGAAGATGATATGCAACAGAATCAGATGGACATAATTAGTTGTTCTGTGTATAGATTATGATTTTATCAGGAACACAATCACCTAGTTTCGGTAGCTGATAGTCTAATTAAAACAAAGTAATATACCCTGCAAACAAGACCTCCTTTTGATATTCTTATAATCACATAAAACTAAGATCAGAGAATGAAATACCCCGTCCCTTAGGTTTTGTCCTAGTATCCGATATAAGGCTGGCATGATAAAAGCACAACATTTTTGTAGCCAACAACATAAGGGAGTAATGAGGCTAGCATCACATCTAACTGCCTTTGATCACCCATACATGTGAAACATATATCTCTTTACAGCTAAATGAAACAGGCATGCACCTCCCATGGTGGATGTGAAGGATTCAGACTTACATTCTTGAATATTGTATTTAAGGTTTCTAACCACATAGTACTTAATACTATTTAATGCAACTGATCACCAGGTTAGGATGGTGGCTAGCCAGTAGTCTCAAAGCATCCTTATATTTTTTCTTTTATGTTTATTTGAAAAGGAATTAAAGTACTACTACTAAAAGATATTCAGCAAATGTGCTTTTTTACAGCTGAGCATTACTTAAAGCTTTTTCAGTTTTGAAAGTTATGAAAATTATTGCAGTATAACTAGGTCCCTTGGTTTCACCTTAAAAGGAAGAAAAATTCCCAGCCACACATGGTTATGAGCATGTAGAGAAATGAAATATATTTCCTCACAAAGGAAATTAAGATAATTAGAATATTGACTTCATGGCTAAAAAATTGGAAAATGGCATTTTTATGCCTGAGTTTTGTTGCTATGAAAGAAAATTAAAATATAATCTCATAGAATACTGCTGCCCATCACAGTTTTTATTTATATGACAAGAATTATTACCATTTCATTTTTTATCTAGTAAAGCTATTATTTTCTAGATATTTTATGTTAAATCATTAATTGCATATCAAATATGATTGAGTGGGATACAAACTAACTTTGCCTGTTTGCTGGGAATAATTTATCTACTTAAAATGACGTGTGTTGAAGTGAATGTCTGGTAAAGATGTTCATTAGATTTACAGTTTATGTAAGGAAGTTATTATTTTCATTACCTCAAACCTTGGCCACTCTGCATCCACTGGTTGGTGAAAAACAGTTGAGAAGATTAGAAATATTATGAATCACAAGTTTATAATATGTTAAGAGAATATGTTTTGTGTAAGTTTACATAGTCTTAATGAGGTTAAAGCTATTTCTGGAGCAGAAGTATTTGCCTTGTATCTTGTACCATGAGGAAGCTGTTGTATGGTTAACTTCTATCTTACTTTTCCTTTTCATTTTCTTGATGCAATCTAACGTCTAAATATTTTTGTCATGTAGCTATTGTTGTTGACAGTGTTGAGTTGCAATTCTTTTAACTGATGTTATAACCATCAAGTTTATCTTATTCATTTATGTGTGCTCCAAGTATAGTATGTAACTCGTGTAAGGTTATAAGATGTTATTTAAGTGGTCATCTGTATCATCCATAAAGATTTGTGATGTTTTTTCTATCAGATACCTTTATGTTGAGTTGATGCTGCAGATACTGTGATTTGTATATCTTGTATCTTTAGTAGCATTTTCTTATTCTTGAAGGGCTTCCTGGTATTTAAGTGCATTTATTGTATTTGTTAAGTTTTCTCTAAATTTTATTTAATTATGATAACACACATAATCTAACTTTGCAATGTACTATTGTGTGCATCCTAATTTTGTAATGTGATTTTATATAGCCTATTACTGAATATGCACAAATATTATCAATAGATTCCTCATTCTTGGTTAGCTTGGACGTTTAACTTGAGTTCATTTGGCAAGTACCAGGTAGTATATTTTTTTTGTCTGGAGTTTTTGGTAAATGATCAGTATATAGTTATGTAAAGAAATTATATATATTGATAAGGTGAATAACCAGTAATCAATGTCAACATTTATATCATCATTTTAAATTATAAGGTGTGTAGCACATAACAGAAGGAGTGTTATATATTTCATTAATGATGAAGATAAAATCAATTACTGAATGGAACAATATATTCCATAATTATGAATGTATGGTAATGCACTGTCATTTACTTTTTTCTTTTACATACAGTTATTGTACAAAGATACTAGCATGGTCTTACAGAAAGTGTTATTTAAATTTCTGGAGTGAAAATTAGAGTACGTGAGTTAGGGAGATTTGTTCTAATCATTGTTTGTTGGAACATTTACACTGCTAATTTCCTCTAAGGAGGTGCCATTCCATATAAAATTTTCCTTGCAAAAATAAAGAAAAGTGAGCCATAATGTACATGTGTGTTAGATGTTGAGGAAGACAAAAATGAAATGTAAACATGTATCTGTTGCATATGCAACTTGCAAATTTAAAGTTTTTTCAAAGAGTTTAGAATACTTCCAGTATTACAGTAACTGTAGTCTCTTCATAAAATAGGAGTCTGTCTTAACCTCTAGGTTATGAGTGTATCATCAGGTGTGTAGTGAATCCATATGAAGCATAAAGAGGTGTATTAAGTGAATTATGAATGAATCTTGAATAATGGTGAAGCCTTGATTGATTTTATTACAACGTGAATTAAAGGTTCTTACAACTTTTAGTATTCTTTATGACTGTTTTGTTTGAACAGCTGGATGTTAAGTTACACTTTATATATTTTGTGGTGTTTACTGTTTTGCTGTTTGTCCTAAGGGTTCATGCATCTGGTTCAAATCATGTCTTGTAATGGTCATGCTTTAAGAAATTATCTTTTCTGCAGTCAGTATGAGAAAAATTTCTGTGTTTGTATTGGGAAACTGCATGTTATTCAATTCTTGAAAAAAGTACAAAATTCAGGGCAACTTTTAGGGCTTTTAAATGTACTTTTGCATCTATGCTAATGGTCAGAATATAGAAAACGTATGCGGGTAGAATTAGTTTTGAGAATTGCTACGTAGACTAGAACCTAGTCCACTTATTAGGTAATCCTCAAAAACACCATTTTCTCTGAAACGTTTCATTTCCCACAGCAAACCTTTGTGTTGCCACTGTCATATATCATTTTCACTGTAAGCAGATTAATGTTATGCCATATGAACAGATATTAAGAAAAAGATATTTTACTTATTTTTTATATTTATGTCCGTCCTTTTGTGGAGTGCAGTGATCTGTACAAAACATTATCATTAAACCTATATTATTTCCACATCCTTTCCAGTAAAGCCCTCCATACTTTATTCAAAATCATCTTTTGAATATAAAATGCCTACATTTAACTTTCCATAGTTATCACTTACAGTGTTCACAAAAAGCATTGTCTGTCCACCATATATTTTCAAAAGCAATACCTGGCTGAGGTTTATTAAGGTTACAAGCATTTGATGCTCTCAGCATGAAATCATCTGGCCAAGATGTATTTCTAACATTATGAGCACCAGCAAAACAAAAAGCATTGTCTGTCCACCATATATTTTCAAAAGCAATACCTGGCTGAGGTTTATTAAGGTTACAAGCATTTGATGCTCTCAGCATGAAATCATCTGGCCAAGATGTATTTCTAACATTATGAGCACCAGCAACCTGCTTCAGTGTGGCATTGGCTATTTTGAGGGAATGATGTTCTTTCCTTACTCTTCCACACTGCCACTTCATTTTGGGAATTACACTTAGGGGCACTGTATTTCTTCCACCTGTGCTTCAGAATATTAAGCTCTTACCTTTCTAAAGAGGAGAAAGCCCAAATTCTTGCTTGAGAGCTAGATGATGTGGATACTTATGAGATTTCTAGGCAAAATGGCTGCTCTGAACATTCAGTTAGGGAGCTGCTTCTTGCAACACTTCATCAGTGCCTTGCCACATTCAGATCAAGACCCTATGGACTGAAAACAGGTTTTGAAATACTTCAGGAATGTTGTCAGTTTTATGCCCAGATATATGCAGATGGTAATTAAAGCCAAAGGAAAGATGACAGTGTAATAAAGTGTAAGTGTGACATTGTCTTTGAAAATGTATGGGGAGACTGACAAGATTTTTTGCGAATACAGTAATTTTGAAAGACGTGAAAGTGATGTTTTACAGTGAAATGATTTTTATATTTGCATTTGCACAGTCAAACATATAGAAATTCAGAATGATGGCAATTTTTATAGCTCATTTTTGTGTTCACTTTGTTGGGTATTGGCTGCTCAAAGTAATGTCTTAAAAAAGATGCATTTTAGAAGTGGATTTTTACCTTATGATTCTGTACCCGTCTTCATTCTTTGGACCATTTTCCAGTCCATATCCAGGTAGTCTGTCTCCAGAACCTCAAAAAATTTTACTGATAATGAATGTTAAAAAAAGTAGCGACTATGTCTCTCACTTGAAAGGCAGAACTGATTGCAAAGTTTACTTGAAAGGTCCTATGAACCAAAAGATTGTTTTTAATTTTATTCTTTTATGTTTATTTCTGTGTGTCCAGCTTTCATATCAATCATGCACATAACTTCCCATGCTTTTGAGATGAACTGTGAAGTTGGGGGACATACACTGTTACAGCCATATATTTTTTACATGATTCATCATTTACAGTTTGTTTTGTATTTTCAGTAGTATCAGGATTTTAATTTGTTGAAATTTTTTTTGACATCTCTCTAGTATTCAAATTTGGCAATGTTAGTGTACATTTTTTTGTACTTGTTTGCCATTTTCCACATTAGCAAGGCAGTGCCATGACCAGACTGAGGAATGGCATCATTCACTCTATACCTATCATGTACTGTATAATGCATCAAAATTCAGAGCCCCCTGATCCATAACCTGGCCCCTTAGACTTTTCCATGATAGCATCTATATTATACACGTCTTTTACTACATTTGGAGCAGCATGATATTTGCCAATTCCTTCAAATAATTCACAGTCAATTTAGGTGTCCACTCTTTCAAGTGCAAAGATTTACAGAGTGTACATGGGAAATTGGGAGTCTGGTAAGGTAAATTGCTGTCTGCTTACATTGTAAGAAATCCAGATATTTAAAATCAGTTTTGTCAGTCTTTCCTGGAAGTTCTAAACTGGGAACTGTGTCTTTTCTTCTCTTGATGTTTATTTTTGGCCCCTTGATGCTGCAGTGCACTTGCTGGTGTAGTACACATTCTCATAGCTCTCATTTTACATTCATATATACATCCTCAGTTTCCACACACTGACTAGATAAGTTATTAACAATGCCAAGAGTGCTTTATATCTGATTATTTTGCATACCTTACACTTAAATCTCCCCACCCATATATATTTTTGTTTTTCATACTTGTTTACTGTTTCTCCTTTTAGCAAGGTATTTCAGGAACTGGTGTGGTGCATTAGCTTTAGAGAAAAAACCTCTTCTGGCTTCTTTCTCTTTTTTATCTTATGGAAAGCGTTATAGGAGAGGAGGGTTTCTAGCGCCCTTACTGTTGCACCTCTCACTTGCCTTCTGCGATTTGCAGAAGATATCCCCTGGGATAGGAGGGTGTGGGGGAGTTGCTGGGATCACATAAGGAAGAGCTGTTGAATGAAGGTCTTCAGTTGGAGAAGGAATGCCAAGAGTGGATGGTCACAGAATGGGAGGTTGAGCAAGAGCATTCTCTAGTGAGCAAAGGTTACCTGAAGCATTTCACAACACTGACGTTACTCTTTCTGTATTTGATAAGAGAAATCCACACACAAACTCAGTTCAGAGGCAGCCTGAAATGCCCTAGCTGACATCAGGTGCTATGAAGAAATCCACCATGAAAAGACGATGAATGCTAAACAGATAAAACTAGTTTTCTTTTTGAAGAAAAAGGATAATTGTAAGGGGGACCAGCCATCAACATCTAGGAATGTAATGGCTGAACCTGCTTGACCATCACCACAACCTTTGCCAACTGTGTCATCTATCCCAGATGACTCGCCTCCTCAGTAACTCCTCCACTCCTCTTCTCACTCTCCAACAGCACTAGCAAGCAATCCAGGAACAGCAGTAAATGTAAGTATTGGAATTAAGCTTGGTATTTTCTCCTGTCATTTACTAGAATTCATTGTACAGTATGTGTATTACAGTATTTTATATTTCCCTGGTATGTGTATACTGTAGTTTTTCACTGGTGTAATATTTGGTATTGTTATTCATAATTAAACTCCCTACTCTCCCCCATTTACATTGTCTGATTTACATGACCATTTTCAAGAATGTAAGTATTGCATGAATTGAAAGTTGCCTGTATTATTATTATTATTATACCACAACTTCGTTTCTGTGAAAGAGTCCTGGTGTCACCCAGGACCTTTCTAAAGGCTCCTGCAGCCTAAGGCTATGTATCTTCTGGTAGCAGGGAAACGAAGACTCCTTTTGTGTGAGTTCTTTAACAAGCCTGCACTCCCAATGACACAGCCTTGCCTAAAGTACCTATTTACTCGCTGAGTGAACTCGAGCAGATAGAGTCTGGTATTACCATATATATCTATATCTCTCTACCTATCAATATATATACCTATAAGTGTGTGTGGCAAATGAGGCCTTTCTTCATCTATTCCTGGTCCTACCTTGCTTATATGTGAAATAGTAAATAAACATAAATGAAAGGCTTATGATAGGGTTGATAGAGATGCTTTGTGGAAGGTCTTAAGAGTATATAGTGTGGAAGGTACGCTGCTAGAAGCAGCGGGAAGTTTTTATCATGGGTGTAAGACATGTTTACTAGTAGGAAGAGACGAGAGTGATTGGTTTCCAGTTAAGGTCGGTCTGTGTGATGTCCCCATGGTTGTTTGATTTGTTTATGGGTGGGGTGGTTAGGGAAGTAAATGCAAGAGTTTTAGACAGAGGGATAAATATGCAGTCTTGGGGATGAGAGAGGAAGTGAGTCAGTTGTTGTTTGCCAATGATACAGCACTGGTGGCTGGTTTGAGTGAGAAACTGCAGATTTGGTGACTTGAGTATGGAAAAGTGTGTGAAAAGAGAAAGTTGAGAGTAAATGTGAATAAGAGCAAGGTTATTAGGTTCAGCAGAGTTGAGGGACTAGTTAATTGGGATAGAAGTTTGAATGGAGAAAAATTGGAGGAAGTGAAGTGTTTTAATATCTGGGAGTGGACTTAGCAGGGAATGGAGCCATGGAAGTGGAGGTGAGTCATAGGGTGAGGGAGGGGGCAAAGGTTCTGGGAACGATGAAGAATGTATGGAAATAGAGAATGTTATCTCAGGGAGCAAAAAGGGATATGTTTGAAGGAATAGTAGTTCCAACAATATTATATGGTTGTGAGACGTAGGCTTTAGATAGGGTTGTACAGTGGAGGGTGGATGTGTTGGAAATGAAATGTTTGAGGACAGTATGTGGTATGAGGTGGTGTGATTGAATAATGAAAGGGTAAGAGAGATGTGCGGTAATAAAAAGAGTGTGGTTGAGATAGTAGAAGAGGGTGTGTTGAAATGGTGTGGACATATGGAGAGAATGAGTGAGGAAAGATTGACAAAGAGGATATATATATTTGCCAGAGGTGGAGGGAACAAGGAGAAGCAGGATACCAAGTTGGAGGGGGAAGGATGGAGTGAAAAGTGAGGCCTGAGCATGCAGGAGGTAGAGAGGCATGCAAGGAATAGACTGAATTGGAATGGTGTGGTATACCAGCATCTACTTGCTGTCACTGGACTGAACGTAAACATTCATACATGCTTATGTACATATATTCATACATACGTATCAACATGTACATACACATACGCAGACATATTCATACTTGCTTGCCTTCATCCATTCCTGTTGCTACCCTGCCCCACAGGAAAACAGTATGGCTATCCCCTGCTTCAGCAAGGGAGTGCCAGGAAAACAGACAAAAAGGCCACATTCTTTCACATTCAGTCCCTAGCTGTCATGTGTAATGCACCAAAACCACAACTCACTATCCACATCCAGGCTACACAGACCTTTCCATGATTTACCCTAGATGCTTCACATGCCCTGGTTCAGTCCAGTGACAGCACATTCACCCCAGTATACCACGTCGTTCCAATTTACTCTATTCCTTGCATGCCTTTCACCCTCCTGTATGTTCAGGCCCTGATCGCTCAAAATCCTTTTCACTCCATCCTTCCACCTCCACTTTGGTCTCCCACTTCTTGTTCCCTCCACCTGACACATATATCCTCTTTGTCAGTCTTTTTTCACTTATTCTTTCCATATGTCCAAACCATTTCAACACATTCTCATCTGATCAAACCCCCTCACACCACATATTGTCCTCAGACTTTACATATCCAGCACATCCACCCTCCTTTGTACAACCTTATTTAGAGCCCATTCCTCACCCCCATATAACATTGTTGGAACTACTATTCCTTCAAACATACCCATTTTTGCTCTTCAAGATAATGTTCTCTCCTTCCACACATTCTTCATTGCTTCCAGAACCTTCGCTTCCTCCCCCACCCTGTGACTCACTTCCACTTCCATGGTTCCTTCTGCTGCTAAGTCCACTCCCAGATATCTAAAACACTTCACTTCCTCCAGTTTTTCTTCATTCAAACTTACATCCCAAGTAACTTGTCCCTCAACCCAACTGAACCTAATAACCTTGCTCTTATTCACATTTACTCTCAAGTTTCTCCTTTCACACACTTTCCCAAACTCAGTCACCAAGCTCTTCATTTTTTCACTCGAATCAGCCCCCAGAGCTGTATCATCGGTGAACAACAACTGACTCACTTCTCAGGCCCTCTCATCCCCAACAGAATGCATACTAACCCCTCCCCAAAACTCTAAACCAGGGCATGTGAAGCATCTGGGGTAAACCTTGGAAAGGTCTGTAGGGCCTGGATGTGGATAGGGAGCTTTGGTTACAGTGCATTACACATGACGTCTAGAGACTGAGGGTGAACGAATGTGGCCTTTTTTGTCTGTTTTCCTGGTGCTACCTTTGCTGAAGCAGGGGGTAGCAATGCTGTTTCCTTTGGGGCGGGATAGTGACAGGAATGGATAAAGGCAAGCAAGTATGGATATGTACATGTGTATGTATGTATATGTCTGTGTATATGTATGTATATGTGCCTATGTGGGTTTTTATGTATATATGAGTGGATAGGTCATTCTTCATCTGTTTCCTGGCACTACTTCACTGACACGGGAAACAGCGACTATGTATAATGATAATGAAATGTAATATATATATATATATATATATATATATATATATATATATATATATATATATTATATTTTTTTTTTTTTTTTTTTTTTTTTTTTTTTTTTTTTTTATACTTTGTCGCTGTCTCCCGCGTTTGCGAGGTAGCGCAAGGAAACAGACGAAAGAAATGGCCCAACCCCCCCCCATACACATGTACATACACACGTCCACACACGCAAATATACATACCTACACAGCTTTCCATGGTTTACCCCAGACGCTTCACATGCCTTGCTTCAATCCACTGACAGCACGTCAACCCCTGTATACCACATGACTCCAATTCACTCTATTTCTTGCCCTCCTTTCACCCTCCTGCATGTTCAGGCCCCGATCACACAAAATCTTTTTCACTCCATCTTTCCACCTCCAATTTGGTCTCCCTCTTCTCCTCGTTCCCTCCACCTCCGACACATATATCCTCTTGGTCAATCTCTCCTCACTCATTCTCTCCATGTGCCCAAACCATTTCAAAACACCCTCTTCTGCTCTCTCGACCACGCTCTTTTTATTTCCACACATCTCTCTTACCCTTACGTTACTTACTCGATTAAACCACCTCACACCACACATTGTCCTCAAACATCTCATTTCCAGCACATCCATCCTCCTGCGCACATCTCTATCCATAGCCCACGCCTCGCAACCATACAGCATTGTTGGAACCACTATTCCCTCAAACATACCCATTTTTGCTTTCCGAGATAATGTTCTCGACTTCCACACATTTTTCAAGGCTCCCAAAATTTTCGCCCCCTCCCCCACCCTATGATCCACTTCCGCTTCCATAGTTCCATCCGCTGACAGATCCACTCCCAGATATCTAAAACACTTCACTTCCTCCAGTTTTTCTCCATTCAAACTCACCTCCCAATTGACTTGACCCTCACCCCTACTGTACCTAATAACCTTGCTCTTATTCACATTTACTCTCAACTTTCTTCTTCCACACACTTTACCAAACTCAGTCACCAGCTTCTGCAGTTTCTCACATGAATCAGCCACCAGCGCTGTATCATCAGCGAACAACAATTGACTCACTTCCCAAGCTCTCTCATCCCCAACAGACTTCATACTTGCCCCTCTTTCCAGGACTCTTGCATTTACCTCCTTTACAACCCCATCCATAAACAAATTAAACAACCATGGAGACATCACACACCCCTGCCGCAAACCTACATTCACTGAGAACCAATCACTTTCCTCTCTTCCTACACGTACACATGCCTTACATCCTCGATAAAAACTTTTCACTGCTTCTAACAACTTGCCTCCCACACCATATATTCTTAATACCTTCCACAGAGCATCTCTATCAACTCTATCATATGCCTTCTCCAGATCCATAAATGCTACATACAAATCCATTTGCTTTTCTAAGTACTTCTCACATACATTCTTCAAAGCAAACACCTGATCCACACATCCTCTACCACTTCTGAAACCGCACTGCTCTTCCCCAATCTGATGCTCTGTACATGCCTTCACCCTCTCAATCAATACCCTCCCATATAATTTACCAGGAATACTCAACAAACTTATACCTCTGTAATTTGAGCACTCACTCTTTTCCCCTTTGCCTTTGTACAATGGCACTATGCACGCATTCCGCCAATCCTCAGGCACCTCACCATGAGTCATACATACATTAAATAACCTTACCAACCAGTCAACAATACAGTCACCCCCTTTCTTAATAAATTCCACTGCAATACCATCCAAACCTGCTGCCTTGCCGGCTTTCATCTTCCGCAAAGCTTTTACTACCTCTTCTCTGTTTACCAAATCATTTTCCCTAACCCTCTCACTTTGCACACCACCTCGACCAAAACACCCTATATCTGCCACTCTGTCATCAGACACATTCAACAAACCTTCAAAATACTCATTCCATCTCCTTCTCACATCACCGCTACTTGTTATCACCTCCCCATTTACGCCCTTCACTGAAGTTCCCATTTGCTCCCTTGTCTTACGCACCCTATTTACCTCCTTCCAGAACATCTTTTTATTCTCCCTAAAATTTACTGATAGTCTCTCACCCCAACTCTCATTTGCCCTTTTTTTCACCTCTTGCACCTTTCTCTTGACCTCCTGTCTCTTTCTTTTATACTTCTCCCACTCAATTGCATTTTTTCCCTGCAAAAATCGTCCAAATGCCTCTCTCTTCTCTTTCACTAATACTCTTACTTCTTCATCCCACCACTCACTACCCTTTCTAAACAGCCCACCTCCCACTCTTCTCATGCCACAAGCATCTTTTGCGCAATCCATCACTGATTCCCTAAATACATCCCATTCCTCCCCGACTCCCCTTACTTCCATTGTTCTCACCTTTTTCCATTCTGTACACAGTCTCTCCTGGTACTTCCCCACACAGGTCTCCTTCCCAAGCTCACTTACTCTCACCACCTTCTTCACCCCAACATTCACTCCTCTTTTCTGAAAACCCATACTAATCTTCACCTTAGCCTCCACAAGATAATGATCAGACATCCCTCCAGTTGCACCTCTCAGCACATTAACATCCAAAAGTCTCTCTTTCGCACGCCTGTCAATTAACACGTAATCCAATAACGCTCTCTGGCCATCTCTCCTACTTACATAAGTATACTTATGTATATCTCGCTTTTTAAACCAGGTATTCCCAATCATCAGTCCTTTTTCAGCACATAAATCTACAAGCTCTTCACCATTTCCATTTACAACACTGAACACCCCATGCATACCAATTATTCCCTCAACTGCCACATTACTCACCTTTGCATTCAAATCACCCATCACTATAACCCGGTCTCGTGCATCAAAACCGCTAACACACTCATTTAGCTGCTCCCAAAACACTTGCCTCTCATGATCTTTCTTCTCATGCCCAGGTGCATATGCACCAATAATCACCCACCTCTCCCCATCAACTTTCAGTTTTACCCATATTAATCGAGAATTTACTTTCTTACATTCTATCACATACTCCCACAACTCCTGTTTCAGGAGTATTGCTACTCCTTCCCTTGCTCTTGTCCTCTCACTAACCCCTGACTTCACTCCCCAGACATTTCCAAACCACTCTTCCCCTTTACCCTTGAGCTTCGTTTCACTCAGAGCCAAAACATCCAGGTTCCTTTCCTCAAACATACTACCTATCTCTCCTTTTTTCACATCTTGGTTACATCCACACACATTTAGGCACCCCACTCTGAGCCTTCGAGGAGGATGATCACTCCCCGCGTGACTCCTTCTTCTGTTTCCCATTTTAGAAAGTTATTAACTTAACTATATATATATATATATATATATATATATATATATATAAAAATGTAATAAACAATGGAAAAGTCTATGGGGCCTGGTTGTGCACAAGGAGCTGTGGTTTCGGTGCATTGCACATCACAGCTAGAGAATGGATGTGAGTGGATTTGGTCTTTCTTTTTCTGTTCATGGCATTACCTTGCCAATGTAGGAAACAGAAGTCACTTTTAAAAAAAGAGTAACACCCTAATTGAATATAGGGTGGGATTTTCACATGAATAAATGTTCAGGCTGCAACACTGCCAGTTGTATGATGCATCCCCCAGTGGTTTGACATATACACATCTCACTATGCAATCATGTTATATTTCCCAGTAATATGTGTTACATTATTTATATACATCTATATACGTTATTTATATAAAATCTGTATGCATTATTTATGAATTCTTTACTGTCTAGGCTGTGCAAAAATGTTGTACTACCTTCCACAGCATTTTGCAAGTTACTGAGCACGTGGCTCACTACTCCACTGTTTATCACACCCAGGACGTTTAAATGCCCTACACCACATACAGCACACTCACAGTCAACTGCTGCAGGCATCCCTTCAAATGACACATGAGTGGTCATTGGGTTAATCATCCATTGGATGTCATTTGACTAACCCTCAAAGAGTTTTTCCTGATTATTGACTTGAGTTTTGGCTTGGCTGTGAAATTCTCTACTGATCATTCGACCATATGTATTTGTTTCATTACTGAGCCCAGTGTGTTCAGTATTATTAGCTTACTGCAAATGAGGCATTTGGTTCTGAGGACCCTTCCTCTAGTCATTGCTATGTCTGTTCTTGCATACCAGACTAGCTTTTTTTTTTATGTTGAAGGCTTCAGTCATGGAAAAAAATTACATCAAGACTGGGCCTTAATTGAAATAATTTATCACTTTAATTAAATGAGTAAATATGATCATTTATTAAACCTCTGATTTACATTTTTTTTTTACTCTTCATTTTCAACTCTACTAAAGCTTATGTTTCTAGGTTGAAAATTATATCAAATTACAAAACAATGTAAGTGCATCTTGTTTTTTCATATATGTTCATAATAACTGACAATAGGAGTATTGTATTTTATTAGGCTTAGTAAAAAAACTAGTGTCCAAAATCAGTGTCCAAAGAATAGTGCTATTCTTGTCCAGGCTTATGTAGTAAGTTTCAAGATGTAAGTTATTTTGTGTTGGTTTGAATATGTTTTAAAGGTTCCATCTGATAATATTCATAAATTTTTTGTATCACTTCTTTCTATAATTCATCAAATTTTGTGCCTATAGTGCATATAAATTCCATTATTTGTGCATGTTGGTAATTTTGGTGTATTTATGTGAAGTGTTGTCTATGGAGATCTAAGTTGTAATGTATGGCAGCTAGACACTTTTTTGGAAATTCTCCAACAAATGTGTGCTAACAAGTGAAACACTTGACAAAATCCAGTTCCATGATTAATGTTACTCCATAACTGGCAAATATAATGAGCTGTATTAGCATATCAGCTTTGAATATGAGCCTTAGTATATTGCTAGTGGGGTAATTGTGTCAAGAGTATTTTAATTCATTATAATTTGCTACATTATGTTGTGTGTTCATATCACCTAAGATATGGAGCATAGTTTTAGTCATATTGACTATAATAAAAGTATCTTGCATGTGGAGCATATGCAAGTACATATCTAGGCTAATATGCATTTGGGATGCTCATTCAAATGCTTTTTCAATATTGTTGATACATTAGAGTTGGTAATTGCAAGTAAAATCATCCTACGGATGGTTTTGGTAAAATGGTATACTGTACCGTATCAGCCAGTTTACTTCAGATGTGGAAAGTGGCTTGTTGTATACAGATTAACGTTGCATTATCCTCATGCATGTTAGAATAAGTAAGTCATCTGTAAGAAGTGGTATTTAGGGGAAAAAAGGTTATCCGTAATGAGACTGTGATGTATATTAGACAAGAATTTTGAACAAGAAACACCGTGATAATGTACATCTCTTTTTCACATGGATTATAATCTTATATTGACATTTTCTTTTTTATACTGCATATTTCTTTGAAGTACAGTGAACTCATGCCAGTTCAACAAAATAGGGGAGAGGAATCTTGAATTACCTGTGGTGAATTATCAGATGCCCTCCTTGAAAAAGAAAAAAAGAGGACAAACTTTGAAGCAGGTTCTATATGTGTATAATTTCTTATCCTGTGAGTGACCCATCTCTCCCTCCAGAATTACTAAAATACATTACTTACAATCCCCAAACATTTTCACATATTTATTTAATCAACATTAAAAGCTGGTAGAGGTAATGTACCAAAGTATACAATCTATGAAATGAAAGTATTACTATAATTATTGACTGCAAGGGGATACTTATATTTTTGTAAAATATCAGCAGTATTCATAATTGGTTTTCATAATATTCCGTAATCCAAAAATATGAGAAATGGAGGGTACCGTCACTTCAAAACATAATCACCAGACATGAATAGCCCCAAATGGCATTTATGGGTCTGGGTACAGGAGTTATGGTTGTATAACTTACTAAACTTACTGATTACTCAATTTGGCCATTTTTGACAAAAAATTTTAACCTTGAATTAGCAAAGAATCAAATTGATTGAGGGTGAATTGGCAAGGTTTCACTGTAATACATAGATGAAAAAAAGCAAGCAGAGATTGATTGTAAGATAATTGAAAATGTTATGATAGTACAATACCAGCAAGGCAGGTCCTCTTTTATTTTGTGTAAACAGTTTTATGACATAAGCAATTGACTGTTTGATCTATTAGTTTGTATTTTTCAGAGGAGTTTATTTGTAAGTATAAAAATTAACTTCTCCAGTAGATGAATACGAAACAAGTACAAAATTGAAATATACCTTCTGACCATCATAGTATGAAATTTATAAGGAAATTCCATATCCTTCTGATCACTGCAACATTTACTTCATTTCTGAGATGTTTTGTGTAAGTTAACATTTCTTTTCTTGAAATTACTTGATGTTAGATACAATTACATCAAAACTGTAGTAAGTAATTTTGAGTTGTGCTTTCATAAGCGAGATTTTAAAATCTGCAATTATGTAATTGTTTGTTGCATATATGGATTTTTATATATATATTTTTTTAAGTGTGCCTATCAGTGGAAGGTTAGGTCACCTTACTGCATCCACTAATTAATGATCAGGGTACCTCACTACAAGGATTTTTGTTTTTTCATACAAGCAAATTACTATACCTTGTATGACTTGGAAAGTCTAACATAAGATATGAGTTTTTTAGATGCTTAGGTTTTGTTTTCCGACTGGTTAGATGTCAGCATCATCCAAAAGTTCAGTGAAAACAAATAATAAGGTGTGAGTAGATAGTGTGATTATCATAATATGGGAGTTTCAGCAGAATGAATGCTTAAGGAATTGGGAAGATGGTTTACATTTTAAAAGTTTCATGGAACCAGACCTAAATGGATATGAGATGTACCTCACTGTGACGCTAACCTTATTGTTCAGGACAAATAATCACTGCCAATAATGTTTGATATTTAGTGTTGCTCAGATTGTTCTGTATATGATAGCTTTAACAGTGATACATTAGCTCTTGCAACCCTGCTTTTGTCATCAGTTCCTTGTGCAGTCTCTATCAGGATAACTTTCCTTGCTTTCCTCATTTGTAAAGCAGTAAGTATTAATATTTACAACAGATGATGAGTATACATGCTAAATTCAGCAAACGGTAAAATGTTTGATGGATTCTCTCTAATGTTAATATATGCATTAAGCCATTCAAATTTATTCTGAACTGGAGTATTGCATCTCACTGATGAGAAGTTTGTAAACTTGTACATATAATTTCTTTTTACAGGGAAAGTTAGGTCCTTAGTACAATGTCATTGTTTCACATGTCAATATGGATAGTAATCAGAAAGAAGCAAGTATGTGTGCTTTAACTCTGGTATTTCTCTGTCTCCTAGATATGTTTTCCTTTTGAAAGAGCTGACATTTTCTGCAGTTGAATATTTATAATCAGGCTTTTCATCAGTGTGTCATGTCTGCTTTTTCATTTCTATCATATGGTTGTATTTATTGTACATATTATTGTTTAATACCTCTTTTAAAAAATTATTAAATGTGAGACTGCAAATTTCAATAGGTTTTTCATTATACATTTAACCCTTTCAGTATTGTTGAGTGCTTAAAAGCTTAGGTGGATCACGTAGTGAAAATGATGATGATGGAAAAACTATTGGTACAAAATTTTGGCATTCTAGATCATGAAATAATATCAGACAGCCAACATGGCTTCAGCAACAAAAGATCTTGTCTAACAAATTTGCTAGAATTTTTAAGTGTTATAAGGCAAGTAGGATTCAAAAGTACCCTCAGATGTAATCCATCTTGATCTTCAAGAAATATTTAATAAAGTACCACACAAGAGACTGCTGCGTAAATTAAAATCAATGGAACAGGGGACAAACTGTGTGCATGGATTAGTGACTTTGGCTTACCAACAGAAAGCAATATGTATTTTAAGTGGCAAAGCCTCAGACTGGCTGAGTGTGATGAGTGATGTACTACAGGTGTTGGTCCTTAGCCCTGCTGTTTTTCACAATACAGTATATAGTGATAATCTAGAATTGTGTCTGGTATGTAAGATGATATAAAAGGAAATAGAGCAGTAAATGAGCAGGATTATGAAATAATTATGAGAAATCTTTACAAACTAGCTCTAAGGTCAGACAAATGGCAGATGAACTTTAGTGTGGACATATGTAAAGTTTTGCACATTTGAAATAAGAAAACAAAACATGACTATCAAATATTTGAAAATTCACTAACTAAAGTAAGTGAAAGAGATCTTGGAGGTGTTATAAGTGGCAATCTGAAATATACCAAGCAGCATCTAGCAGCAAGTAAAAATGGAAAACAGTAACTGATTTTCATAGCAATGAATATTGATTTCAAAACACCAGAAAAAAATTTAGCCCTCTTTAATGTTCTAGTATGGCCACAACTTGCACATGGTCCAATTCTGGTCCCTGATCTACTAGAAAGATGAGGAAAAATAGCAACAAATGCAAAGACAGGTGGCAAAACATTCTATTTCTGAGAAACATCATGAAAACCGATTAAACAAAATTTATATCAGTTCAAGTATCAACTGAATGAAGAGAGGAAGATAAAATATACATACACATTAATTCCTTTCTCTCATTGCAGACCCTAATGATAGAGTGCAAGAGAGAGTGGGATAGTGTACTAAGACTTCATAGTAAGATTTCCATTTCATTATATCCTGCTACATTCCATAAGTTTGTCCATTCACTTTCCTGCTGGCTGTTGTTGCCAGAGGGTGGAGGAAGAGAGAGAGAGAGAGAGAGAGTTCTTACTATTCTATCCTTACCTGTTCCTCCCACACAAGTCCCATAGGAGGAGAAACTGGTGAAAAATAACTCGCGAGGCGGAGCAACACATGGGGGTATCAAACAGCTCGAGCCTCGTGGTGTACTGAGTTTATTTACTTCGCTGAGTAAACATGATCTCTTCCGGCCAGTAAACAACAATGGGATCTTATACATTCAATAAGGCATCTTAGGATCTTATACATTCAATAAGGCATCTTACAGACTGACGTGTCCACAATGGATTAAATGAGTCATTCCATTATTTTCGCAGTCAACTTTCATACGTCTAGCGCCAACATTACCTAATTAATTTCATGTATGAACAGATTTAAGTTTAAAAGATGACCTAGACATGGGCTAAGGGCCCGCTTGCTGTCTGTATTTCCGTTGTACTTGAAATGGTTCTATTAAAAGAACAATATTATTAATTCAAATCTGCAAATATATGACAAATTCAAACTAGCGATGAGTAATTGCTGATGCACTGGTACATCTACAGGATTTTGGAGTTAAGAAAGCTGTACTGAAAGGATGTGCTACTGTAAAACAGTTATATAAATTACTGTCATTCCAATATCAGTGACTGGTACACTTAGAGCAAATGCCAGTTAACGATAAATGTTTTGCAAAAAGCAGATATATGAAAGAATTCAAATACCAACAGAGTACTGGACCCTTTCAGGGCTATTTGTTATAGTGAAGAGATCAAAAACAGATTTGTGTGGTAAGAGGAGAAAAGCATACCAATGATTCAGAGAAATGCTTGTTAACTTTGTGTAACTGAAGAGACGCAAATATTGTCTTGTGGACTTGATGTATTTACCAAGTTTATTTTCAAACTATATATTGTGCTATTTTTTTGTACTGTAATGATAAATCATTCTGTACATCAATAATCCCATTGATGAAAATATATTTTACTTTATTTGAAGTAAAAACATTTCCACAATAGCTTGTATCTAAGACTGTGAGTGATATCAGTTAACTCTAGCCCAAACTATGCATTAGTGCAGTGGAGTTACAGAAACCCCACAAGTTAATTTTGAAAATATTCAATAGCCAGCATCAGTGTTGGTGCCATCTTCTTGAGCAGCTTCCTCAACTCAGTTGACTGTTAACTGTGGAGTGAGATTTTGTTTTTCCACCTGGGAATGTGCACATTCCGTATGTTGTATATTATTGTCAATTCCTCTGCTGAGCCTATAAGTGATGAAGATTGAGAAGAATAAAGTGAAGAAAGGCCTTTACCAATGAAGAACTTTCAATAAAAGGTACTCATAAAGTCGAAAGTTTCAATGGCCACTTTTTAGGTCTTTTAGTAAGTGATATTTCTGATAATATGTATACTGGGGTCGATGTGCTGTCTAATGGATTGAACCAGGGCATGTGAAGTCTCTGGGGTAAACCATAAAAAGGTCTGTGGGGCCTGGATGTGAAAAGGGTGCTTTAGTTTCAGTTCATTACACATGACTGGGTGTGAACGAATGTGGTCTTTTTTGTCTTTTCTGGCGCTACCTCTCTGGGGAAGGTTTGATATTTCATGTGTGGTGGGGTGGCGACAGGAATGAAAGAAGGCAGCAAGTATGAATATGAACAGTGTATATATGTATATGTCTCTATGTATATGTAGGTATACATTGAAATGTATATGTTTGTGTATGGGAATTTATGGATATATGTTGATAGAGATGCTCCGTGGAAGGTACTAAGAATATATGGTGTGGGAGGCAAGTTGTTAGAAGCAGTGAAAAGTTTTTATCTAGGATGTAAGGCATGTGTACGTGTAGGAAGAGAGGAAAGTGATTGGTTCTCAGTGAATGTAGGTTTGCAGCAGGGGTGTGTAATGTCTCCATGGTTGTTTAATTTGTTTATGAATGGGGTTGTTAGGGAGGAGAATGCAAGAGTTTTGGAAAGAGGGGCAAGTATGCAGTCTGTTGGGGATGAGAGAGCTTGGGAAGTGAAGTCAGTTGTTGTTTGCTGATGATACAGCGCTGGTGGCTGATTCATGTGAGAAACTGCAGAAGCTGGTGACTGAGTTTGGTAAAGTGTGTGAAAGAAGAAAGTTATTAGGTACAGTAGGGTTGAGGGTCAAGTCAATTGGGAGGTAAGTTTGAATGGAGAAAAACTGGAGGAAGTAAAGTGTTTTAGATATCTGGGAGTGGATCTGGCAGCGGATGGAACCATGGAAGCAGAAGTGAATCATAGGGTGGGGGAGGAGGCAAAAATCCTGGGAGCCTTGAAGAATGTGTGGAAGTTGAGAACATTATCTCGGAAAGCAAAAATGGCTATGTTTGAAGGAATAGTGGTTCCAACAATGTTGTATGGTTGCGAGGCGTGGGCTATGGATAGAGTAGTGCGCAGGAGGGTGGATGTGCTGGAAATGAGATGTTTGAGGACAATATGTGGTGTGAGGTGGTTTGATCGAGTAAGTAATGTAAGGGTAAGAGAGATGTGTGGAAATAAGAAGAGCGTGGTTGAGAGAGCAGAAGAGGGTGTTTTGAAATGGTTTGGGCACATGGAGAGAATGAGTGAGGAAAGATTGACTAAGAGGATATATGTGTCGGAGGTGGAGGGAACGAGGAGAAGTGGGAGACCAAATTGGAGGTGGAAAGATGGAGTGAAAAAGATTTTGAGTGATCGGGGCCTGAACATGCAGGAGGGTGAAAGGCGGGCAAGGAATAGAGTGAATTGGATAGACGTGGTATAACGGGGTTGATGTGCTGTCAATGGATTGAATCAGGGCATGTGAAGCGTCTGGGGTAAACCATGGAAAGTTGTGTGGGGCCTGGATGTGGAAAGGGAGCTGTGGTTTCGGGCATTATTGCGTGGCAGCTAGAGACTGAGTGTGAACGAATGGGGCCTTTGTTGTCTTTTCCTAGCACTACCTTGCACACATGAGGGAGGAGGGGGATGTTATTCCATGTGTGGCGAGGTGGCGATGGGAATGAATAAAGGCAGACAGTGTGAATTGTGTGCATGTGTATATATGTATATGTCTGTGTGTGTATATATATGTGTACATTGAGATGTATGGGTATGTATATTTGCATGTGGGGACATGTATGTATATACATGTGTATGGGGGTGGGTTGGGCCATTTCTTTCGTCTGTTTCCTTGCACTACCTCGCAAATGCGGGAGACAGCGACAAAGCAAAATAAATAAGTAAAAATAAAATGTGTGTATGTGGGTGGGTTAGGCCATTCCTCATCTGTTTCCTTGCGCTACCTCACTGATGCGGAAGATGGTGATTAAGTATAATTATTATAATGATGATAATAAAAATATAATTTTTGTTTACTATTTCAACATGTCAGTAGGTCAACAGTATTGTGTGCAGTAGGAAGTTTGGCATTCAGTTTTACAATAATCTTGTGATGTCCTTGATTTGCATGGATAAATGAACTTTCAAGGAAAAGCTGGCTGCAGCTACTGATAGAATAACTGTTCTAACACACAGGGTAGATGTCCTTCAGGACATCCTTGAATCCAGCTTGCTGAGAGAATCGGGGAGAGAGCCATCACTGTCAGATAGCAGCACTGTGGATGTTGAGACACCCTAAAGTAATCTTTCTTTCTCACCAGTGAAAGCCAACCCTTCTAGGTAGTGCAACAAGGTGAGAATCCCCATACATGTTTACCTTTGATGCCAATAAGGAAAAATCAGTTTCAGGCTTTGAGTGATGTTAACGACAATGAACACGAAGTAAGGCTCATTGGCGATTCTGTGATCCAAGTTCAGATGGATGAATTCTGTGCCAGAAACCCTTCACACCATAAATGAGTTTGTTTTCCAGGTGTCAGGGTAGATGATGTTGCTGATGCTGTAGACGAGGTTTGCAGTGGCAGTAACAATAATTCACTTGTTATTTATCTTGGAGGTACTAACAGTGTACTGAAGGAAGGATTGGAAGAGCTGTTGGAGAAATATCACTGTCTTATTCAACATTTTCAAGATAAAACTAATAATTTGATTGTAGTTCTTCCCTGGATCAGCACCAGAATTACCTTCTTTAGTGAGGCATTCAGTCTAAATAATAGATTAGTGAACATTCTCTTTTTCAGGAAAGAGTTGAGTTGATAAACTTGTGGCAGCATTTCTGTATGCAGTCTAGTATGTTTATGAATGATGGACTGCACCTAAATGAAGTGGAAGCTGCACTTTTGATATGTTCCTCAGTGATTCTTCATGAGCGTATAGGTCATAAAATGCAGCCTCTGTGGATTAGACCCATCCCCTCCTTAACTAACTGAAATTCATCTGAAAATATCTTATGTTAATGCTCGTAGTATATGGAATACAGTCTTAGTGACATCAGCATTAGAAGGAAGTTATATGATTGTAATTTCTGAATCTTATTTAGTAGGCATTGGTATCCTGCTCTTTGTTAAGGCTCATTTAAATCCTGGAGTGAAAACAGTTGTAGCTGATTAGAATGATGACTTCATTTTTGTTTGAATTAAAGATAAGCTAACAAAGAAAATAACAGTAGGATTTAATTCTGGTGTACACTCTGTTTAAAAGGGATAAGTGAAACAAAGTAGGGGGTGGTGTCTTATTTAAAGATAATTTAAATACCTTTGTAAAACTTTTGTGGCCAGTAAGAATGTCACCTTTTTTAGAGAAATTAAAGATAAACTATCTAAGAAAACAATACGATTAGCTTATAGTCCCCCAGAACACACACATACCAGAGGTAAATGAAAGATTCTGTGATCATTAACAGAAATTTGCAATGAACAAGATTCTATCATAGTAGGAGAGTTTAACATACTGGTATCTAAATAGGAAGAATCTCTTTCCAGTAGTCTATCCCAGATGCTTCACATGCACTGGTTCAGTCCATTGACAGCACATCGACCCCAGTATACCACAACCTTCCAATTCACTCTATTCCTTGCATGCCCATCACCCTCCTGTATGTTCAGGACCTGATCGCTCAAAATCTTTTTCACCTCATCCTTCCACCTCCAGTTGGGTCTCCCACTTCTTGTTCCCTCCACCTCTGACACATAAATCCTCTTTGTCAGTCTTTCCTTGCTCATTTTTCATGTCAGTTAAAGAAAATTCTGTCATACTGGAGAGTTAAAAGAGGTCTCTCTCTGTACATGGTCAAAAGGTTAATAAGTACTGAATATTGTTTTTACAGTTATCAGGTACAGCAATTAAAACTTGCAGAACTTTCATGAATAAAAGTTTTTTCACAGTCTTACATAACAGGAATGTAAAGCAGCTCATTAGGCTGAATGTCATACACTGCTGATACATGCAATGGCTAAAATGAGAATGCAGATTGTCAAGCATTAACCCTACATGTGATGGCTAGAATAGAAAAAAAAGACAAAATAGAAAAATACAGATATAATATCAAACCTCATTCTTGCACATGAAGGCTAATTTACCATAAGGGATGTAAAACATTATTAATACATATGATGGATAAAGTAGTATGTAGATTTCAAACATTATCCTTCATTGCTGAATTACCATGAATTGGCTAATTTGACCATCAGAAAGATAGAAGACAAAGCATACTTATCCTTAGAATTAGGGAAAAAATAATACTACTCATGTATTGCCTGCATGTTGTAGAAGGTTACTAAAAGGGTCAAGAGTAGGGGACTGGAAATG
This sequence comes from Panulirus ornatus, assembly GCF_036320965.1. NCBI lineage: Eukaryota > Metazoa > Arthropoda > Malacostraca > Decapoda > Palinuridae > Panulirus > Panulirus ornatus. Next base: position 18,057,488 of record NC_092250.1, read on the forward strand.
TTCCCTTCCCCTAATACTTTCCAAAAGTAAGAACAGAGGAAAAAGCCAAATGAGTATCTTTTATCCTCTAAGTCTCAGTCATCTATTCAGGACACTACCTCCTTCATGTGGGAAACACCAAACACACACACGTTAGCCATTTTCTGCTGTAACTATTGTATAATCCCTATGCTAAGGTAATGCAGAGGATTGTAACTTAAGGGATTTTACTATGTTAATGATAAAGAAGAATGCAATGTGGGGAAAATGGAAATCATGCTGCCCACAATCCATTCAAAGTTTTGAATTCTATGTAAGTGAAACTACCATGTGTAAAGGTACTGTACACTAAACTTAAGGAAACAAGACTCTAGAAGTGTGCACTTTAATTCTAGAATATTTTTTTCATACCAACCTTCCTTATCTAAAAGAAAAAAAAACACTAAAACATTTCAAATGCATCCAAGTTCATTTTGATTATTCAATCGTTTTGTCTTTTAATTGCTGCTGGCCTTCATTTTACCAAATTCTGCACTCAAAATTTTCATAACATCTGCATGTTTAAGATTTTGGCCAGACTTCTTCACTGACCCATAGTTCTCTTTTACAAACATAGCAAATACTCCTGGTGTCCTTGGAGTCTTCGGAGGAACCTGAGTAAGAGTATTCAGACTACTTTTTTCAGAACCTCTGCCATTCCCTATTTCTCTTCTTCCTCCTTGTTTTGGATTAAGAACCAGCTCAAACTTCCCATGGCAATAGCCACAAACTTTTCTCTCTGTGTCCAGGCTTTTAGAGTGACGCCCAATGCTGAGGAAAATACAAAAATAACAATTAGTTTAAGTACACTACCACCAGCAAAATCATTGCAACATAGAGTGTTTGTTTCAAGTAAAAATTCCCATTCTCTTATTGTATCAAAGCATGAAATGTATCATTCCTATATAAACTAAGACAATTGCATAGTAATGAGTACAACCTTGAAAAGGCTCCATTAATAATCTAGATGCTAGCATTCTCCTAGATTTGTGAAAGAAAAGTATCTAAAGTCATCATCCTTACGTATCACACTATCCCTTAGTGTACTACTAAGATACTTATCACATACAACAGGATCATCCATTTTTATACTTCAATTGTCTCATACAGCAGCACACAGAAAAAAAGATGACATATTCTTCAATTCTTAGACATACAGTACTGAAATCTTGGAGACACTGTAAACACTTTCACTCTAATAGTCATTTCACTTAGTTTTGTGCTCTCTGAATAAACCTGGTAGTAAAAATCAATATTGAGGGAAACAAGTAAAATGCGAGTTTCAAAAGTATCTGAAGATTTCAATGCTCAGTCTCAGTCACTCTGGCCACTGTGAAGTCTTGACAGCCATTCAGCTCAGGAAAGAGCAATCAGTGTTGTGATAGTCTGTAGTCTGGTAATTTTTTTCTTTTAAAGCTACCAAAACTGACAAGATGCAACAGCAAAGTTTATCCACAGTTCTGTCATGCTGATACATAGAAAAAGAATTAAATCAAAACTAATTCATGAGCTGTGAAGGTGCAATGTTAAAAAAAAAAAGAGCAAAGGGGTAAGAGTCAGAGGTGATGGGGGAAGGCTACTATTAACTTCAATGAGTCTCAATTAGAATGTTTACAAACCCAAATGACCAGTTAAACAATCTTCATTTCCATCTAGTACTACTTTGATTCAAATTACTATTAATTAAATTTTATGCATAAAGCTCAACCACATGTACAAAAGCCAACAGCCATGAGCCAAGAAAACTTTTATTCCTTACCCTAAATCAAAGGAGATGACCTCAATTCAATTTTCTACATGATTAAGTCTGACTTAAAAGAATTTGTCAGCAGCTGAATAAGAATCATAAAATGATATGCCTTTAGATGGATGAGTGGAAAGTAAATGGCATCTGTCCAGTTTATAGTAAGATACAGCTTTGAAAACTTGGCCCTGACTGTAATGAAGTGGAACACAAAATTAAGGCTCTTCTAAAACTGTCCATAGAGACCAAGAAATAAATAGGTTGTGATGCAAATGAACTGTGCTGAAAAACACTTAATCTTCCGAAACTTTAGACTTGACAGATGAGTAACCCTTTAAGGAACTATAAATGTTTTTGAGGAATATCGTGCAGCCAGAGCTGTTTACCCTATTAACAATGCTACTTACTGAGTTATGCAGGAGCAAGGAAATTAAATACCTTTTTCTTGGACTCACCTCAGTCAAATTGGTAAGGAAGTTTCATTCACATAGGAAGAAATTTGACATTTCAGTTTCAGACCTTATCATTTTTTGAGCTATGCAGTCTCTGAAATCTACCTAACTGAAGGTTTTCTGCTTTTCTTCTTAAGGTGAATTATTACTGACCTAAGACGACATATCCAGAAACTATATATCCCTGGAACTATTCTTACCTGTATGAGCAATGGGTACACCTGTATGTATACTTGCAGCTGATCTCATATGAGTGGCATCTACTAATGGGTGGAAGTTCTGGAAAAGTATGTATGGCTTTTGCTGCCCTGAGTGGTAAAACAATGAAACTCATTAGACTCACTATCTCAGTGGTAAAAGAATACAACTATTTAGACCTAAAGGTTCATACATGTTATCTCAGTGTTATAACAATAAAAACTAATTCTACCCAAATACTATCTTGGGCATAAAGACATAGCTGTGTAGACCCAAATCAATTTATGCTGGCATAGTATCAATTCAGTAAAACAATAAAACTCATCAGACCAAAAACATGATATATATACATTCTAAACTGTCAAATTTTCCTTAAAAGTATACCTTCCTTACAATTCCCTCTGCACTACCTATTAAGTCCTACACAATGCATCACCTGTATGTCTTATAATACTATGACTTTCTATGTACATCCAAGGCTTTTTCGATCAGACTACAGCATAAAGATCAGATTCTGTACATGAGGTGTGATCAAAAAGTTCTACAATGTAGTCTGTATTTCTTAGGATACAACACTTTTACATATGACATTTTTACAAGCATTTACCTTCAAAGTAATCTGCCTCTCATAATATGCAAGCATCCCAATGTTTCTGTCACTTTTGGAAGCAGTGCTGGAAGTCTTCAATTGTGAACTGCTGAAGTTCCACTCTCACAGTATTATGGATGGTTAGATTATCATCAAATCTTCTACCATTCAGCTTCATTTTGATTTTTGGAAACAAAAAAAAAATCACATAGGGTGAGGTCAGGTATTGAATACAGAGGATGTGGTACAACAGGAAAGTTTTTCTAGTCAAAAATTCTTGAATGGAGACAGCAGTGTGTGACGGAGAGTTGTCAAGGTGCAAAAACCATTGACCATTTTCAAACAGGCAGTGGCAGTTTCTCCTAACTTATCCCTCAGCTGAATCAGAACCTCTTTATAAAAGGCCTGATTTATCTTCTTCACTTACACATCAATGCAGTACACTAGCTCCACAGTGCCAACTGTAATAAACAATCTTAAATTTTTTATCACACCTCATATTCCTTAAAGTAATATCCCCCAACTGCGTTCCTTTCTGAAAGTGTATATGATCTCAGAAGTTGGCCATGTAATGGCACAGTTGCCTATGGCATATTTTGCATGCCTGGAAAGGGTAGTGGAATATGAGATTATAAGAAGATAGCTAACAACATAAATGCAAGACTTACTGAGAAAGGGTAGTGGAATATGAGAGGGTTATATGAAGATAGCTAACAATGTAAATGCAAGACTTACTGAGAAAGGGTAGTGGAATATGAGGTTATATGAAGATAGCTAACAACATAAATGCAAGACTTACTGAGAAAGGGTAGTGAAATATGAGGTTATATGAAGATAGCTAACAACATTAATGCAAGACTTACTGAGAAAGGGTAGTGGAATATGAGAAGGTTATATGAAGATAGCTAACAACATAAATGCAAGACTTACTAAGAGAGGGGAACTAAGATTTGTTGGAAATATGTGAGGTAAGGTGATTGGTAGTGGTACTGCACAAAAAAATAACTGTTACCTACCATGCTTTCCAGAGTGGTCCATGGCCAGCCTTATACCCAGAGATGATCCAAGCAGCAGCATGACACAGCTCATGTATGAGGGTGTCTCGCATTCTTTCAGGAGTATCAATTACCTGTCGAGCAAAACCATAACAATATCCATTTAAGCCTAAAATTTTAGGGCAGTCACAGCAGTTTTTCACATACCTGAAGAAATTTTTGCACATTTCAAAGAAAGACAGCTGTGAATACATCAGAACACTGTTTAAAGCCCATATGTTGATGAGAGGTGGTGGAAGCAGTGGTTTGAGTGTCACTAGTGGAAGTGTTAGTATAGTATGTTCTATGGATGTGAGTATTGTGACACACTTATTTCATAACCATACGTCCTACATGCTTGTTATGGATGTGGCAACTAGCCTCATATGAGACCAATAATGCCTAACAGGATGAATGATTGATAAGATCACAAGCTCAATATTTCCCTCAGATATGTCACTGCCATAGACTGAAATACACTAAGATGATCAAGTTCGTATTTGATCAGCGGACAACTTCCTCTTATCGTAAGCCCAAAGAAAAGGAACATTCCAGTAATGATATAAGTAAAGATGCCTTAAATTTAAGATAAATTCAAGAGGAATTAAATATTATGTACCTCTGAACTGAGAAAAAGTAAGATTGCTGCCCTAAAGAATGTCACCAGCAAAATTAAGTTCAGCAATAGAAAAATGTTAAAGGAAGCAGCAAAATCAGGAACAGAGGAAAAACTAATCAGAAGGGTTGAAGAGAAGACTCAAGGAAGAACGCTTTGAAATTGATGATGAAATGGAGAATAAGAAAGAAAGTTTCTCTTTGAGATGAGTGAGACTATGTCTGAAGATGATGATAAGGATAAAACCGAGGATGATGCACCTAAAATACCTATGAGAAAGTGAACAGCTCAAGGTCACGTGATACTGTCAAGTTCAAGTGATACTGTCCTCTGTGTGAAATATAATTCTACTGATAATAGACTTGAGGTTTGCCTCATGAAGGTAAAAAGGCACATAAAATGATAAAAACTATAGAATGATTAAGAAATTTCCCTCATGCCAGGCAACTCGGTTAATATAACCATAGGGTCTTGACGATAAAAGAATTCTACCCACCTATCTCCTTGTCACAGAAGGCATGAGAATTCAGGAGGCTGTAACCCACCATATTTCATTACAGTACTTTATGTGCAAAGGGATAAGGGAAGGAGCTAAGCAAGAATTCTCCCTTTTAGTTTCAGTCATGTCTTCCTGATACTACCTTGATGGTGTAGGAAACAGCAAACAAGCATGAAAAAATACTTCACTTTCCCATCCCACAGAGTTCCCTCAGTGTGTAGGTAACCAATCATGTCCACTGGGTGTAATAAAAGGTCAAAAAGTTGATGATATGGTGTGTATGTCTGTGTAGGGCAAAAGAAAGATGACTTAAGGGTAAATATTTAGTGTCTCTACCAAAGAATTTGTATCTTGGATATGAGGTGTCCTGTCATACTGTATGGTGAATTGGTGTTCATCAAATTGGAGAGAGGTGGTATGTAAAACACACATACAAAAGAAAAAAATTATAACTTAGACATGCCTGGTCAGTGGAGTTTCATATGTGTATACATCTGAAGTGAATTTTAAGACTGGTTTGGGAAGACAGTTGTTTAATGCTTATTATTATGATGAGTATATATTTTGTCAATATTGTGTTTGTTGGGAAGGGAGGGGATCTGCAATTATAGATTGTTGATGTGTGAAGTAAGGGTAAGATTTTCATTTCCATAAGGTGGCTGCTTATGCAGTGTTTTGGGTAGGAGGGGCCTGGTGCTATTACAAAGAACTGAATCAACCATAATGAATCAAAATTGTATTATAAGTACTAATGTTTAGTTGTAAAGGTGTTGGACTTCTGTGGTTTTTAGGCTGATGGTGATTATTCTAAGTACTTTGTTTTGTAGCTTGCAGATTAAATTAAACTGCTTTTGACAAAGTGAATGACATGTTGATGAAACTTAGTTTAAGTGGATTAATTGTTTGTAAAGGATACTAAAGGATTCTTTTTCCTTTTCAAAACTGGTGCAATAAGTATCCTGAGTGCCCTGAAGGCATTAAATCTGTATATGGCCTTTGTTAATGTTTGTGGTATTGGGAGTGAGTGTTGTGTATGGATGAAGTTCAGCATGAATGGTCAACCAAGATTATGGGATGATGCAAGGGGTGTGATTGTTTTGTGGATAATTTTTGAGCACTGTTTCACAAGTAGTTTTGTGAACTCTTTGGATAAGAGATGTTAGAGTGGATTAGAAGCACTTCATGTAGGGTGGTGTAGGAGGTGCAGCTTTTATAATAATTTGCCAGACTTGGGTGATTTTCTACCATATTGTGGAAGGCGTGCCATTTTGCTGTATATGTTTTAGTAATTATCGATTTGTACTGCATGGAGAAGGAGGTGTACACTTGGAGTCCCATCTCTTGAACATTCTCAATTATCATATAACCTTTTGAATTTATGTAAGCTGTCTGTATTAATCATGTCTTCAGTCATTCTGTTCCATTCATCCATCACTCTTATATCATAAAATTACTTCTTTACATCCTTTTTAACAAGTCTCTTACTTAATTTCATGTTGCATCTTCTGGTTGCTCTATCCCTACATCCACTGTCTACGTTGTCAATCTCTTTCAAATACTTAAAAGTTGTGAATAGGTCACCCCTCTTCTTTCCTCCAAGCTGGGTAAATTTAAAGCCTCCAGCCTTTCCCTGTAACTTAGCTCTTTTTATTCTGGTGAAACTTTTTTTCCCATCCCCTGGACCTTCTCTATTAAGTCTTTGTGCTTCTTTAAGTGTGGTGACAAAACCTGAGAAGCATATCCTAGTTTTGGCCTTATGAAGGACCTTATGTAGGATATGAACAGCTTGCCCAGCAGGCAATGATTAGGTTGGTGGTGTTGTTAAGAGTTTGAATTTGTTCCATGATATCTATTTATGGTGAGTTGGTCTGTCTGAGCATGTTTCTTTTTTAATGAGGTCTGCACCTTTTAGAAGATTGGGATATACTACTTCCTATGTCCTTGTGGTAAATGCATTTTGCTAGCTTGGTCATTGCCTTTGGTAAAACATAAGATGGCATGGTCTAGGAATGGAAGGTTATCTAAAAGGAAGATATATATATTTCTAAGGACCAATCAATGCTTATTTCATTATTTTCCCACCCAAACCTGATTCTTATTAACTATCCCACCTAATGCTAAGAAAACATTTGACTTCAAGAGCATCTTCTTTAAGCGCTGAGGACACCTATCATTGTCTATACTTCACCACCTTATGATGACTTATTATGGTCTATACCTCACCACCTCATTTACTTTTTTCTATTTTGTACCATGCACATTCTTAATCATCTGTTGAGACCTTTCCAAACTTCACCAACAGCAAGTTTATATAGCCATTCAACTGTTCTCTCATACAACACTAACGTATGATCCTTATGCCAGTATATAAAATGTCTTTCAGTCATAAAATTACTGTAGGTAGTACAACTCAAACTAAAAAGCAACTTTTGTTAAATTTGCTTACCTTAGTAGAAAGTTCAATCCGTGCTCCTCTTCCATTTGGTTTTGATCGATCTACCTGATAGTAACAAAAGCCTGCTGTTTTTGTCATTCTTGCATTCCATTTAATACTCATCTGCGGAGGAAGTTTATTTTCAAAGACATGAGTATTGTAGTATTTGTATAACTTCTCTGAAAGTTGCTCCTTTAGTCTTTTAAAGTTCTTTACATAAGAAAAGGCCTCTGGGTGACATCGACCGACATGAACATTTGTAGACAGAGATGCCAGGAATGATAAACTTTGTGTAACACTGATTCCTGGACTTAAGTCAAACTTTCTTGAAACTTGTCTACAATACCCCTCAGTCTTAGGGATAGTTTTATTATGGCCCTTTACTCTCGGGGTAACAAAAGACTGAGCAGGTTCATGTAACTTCTTTTTAACTGCAACAGAGGGAAATACCTCTTCAGATTCTGAATCAGAAGAAATGGTAATAACTGGAGAATCACGCCATGATGAAGAGCCTGTACTACTTTTAATATTGTTTTTTGGATCTTTAAAAGTCTTTTTTCGTCTAAGATCTGAAGTACTACCACATGCTCTGGAATCCAGCTTGTACCCTGGCATGATTAGCTGAGGAGTCTGAGATGGAAGAAGCTTCCTGACTGAATTATTCTGTTGTTTTTCATTTTGCTTAATTTGCCGTTTTACCTTCTTGATATAAACCTCAAAACTATCATCATCAGAATCATCTCCAGTTTCACTTGGAGGACAGTATGATTCATCAATTTGAGCATTACCCTTTCTCATGTGCATATTAGGTAAATCATCATTATCATCTTCTTCAGATGTAGTCTCCCTTACCTGTGGATGAAGACTGTCTTCCTCTTTCTCCTCCTCCTCATCACTTTCAAAACACAGTCTTCTTTGAGTCTTTTCCTTTACCCTTCCGATTGGTTGTCCTGTATTATGAATTTTGTAGTTTACTGTATCCTCAACACTTTGCTTTCCCATTACTGAACCCCTATTTTCACTAGTGACATTTTTTAGGACAGAACTCTCATTTTTTCTCCACTCAGAACTGTATACCTTGTCCAATTCCTCTTGAATTTGTCTTAAATCTAAGACATCTTTACTTGCACCATCACTGGCATGTAAATTTTCTGTATGTCTGAGAAGAGCAGAAGAGGTTGTCTGCTTACCTAATGTACGAGCATGCTCATTTGCATGCGCTTCATTTTCTGGCAAAGAAGCATCCATGGAAGATGATGAACTCATGATCTTATCTTTATCATCATCATCATTGCAATCATGAGATCCAGAATCAGATATAATTCTATTAAGCCTTGGATTTCGTAAGGTGTCACAATCAGAATCACTAGCAAGGCTTTTCCTCAGTGTGCTGGGTGATGTGGCATCTCTGCCAATAGTAAAAATTGTTTTCTCTGATGTCTTGGATTTGCCTAATTCATCAGACAGTCTAAGATGGAGTGATTCTTCTTGAGATCTGTCACTTGATTTGTCAGCATTATCAGATTTAAGTGAGTTTCTTGTTCTTTTCATGTCCTCAGACCTTTGGAGGTCGAAAGACATTTCATAGGATTTTTCGCTTAAATCATTGGTGCAATAACGTTTGGTTGAGTTTAATGATCTTTTCGAATCAGAGTCTTGCTTTAAATGTGATTTAAAAATTCTGCCACTGACATCATCTGATTCTTCAGAACTTGATTCAACAACCCTACATGAATTGTATTTCTTTATTTTCAAATAACTTTCTGAGTAACTGCTGTCAGAAGAACTACTGGAGCTACTGTGCAGACTTCTTGGAGAATTTTTGGCTTTACTAACAGAATAAGACATTTTCTTTGATTTTTTAATATCTCTCCATAATCTATGGTCAGAGATCTTGGATGGCCCATTATGTTTGCTGTAACCTGGAGCCTTTGGTTGACTTGGAGATTCACTGATGCCAGAGCTGTCATTTCTCTGAAGAAAGCTGGAACCAAAAGAGCTATCTTTAAAAGGACTTGAAATGATCCATTTTGCTACTGTAGGACTTTTTGCATTTTCTGGCATTACAACTCTGGGCTTCTCTGGTGTTCCTGCAGTGACTGCCTTATATTCTTCACAATCAGCATCATAGTCAAGATCATTATTAGCATTACAATCAAGGTCATAAACCAGCCTTGCTTCTTCAGTACATTCCTTGACTGCTGAATGAACAACTTTTTTTTCTGAATCTGAAGAAACTAAGCCAACTGGATTTGCTTCAGTGCTTCCTTCTGGTTTCAGAAGTTGATGTCTGGTTGGAGCAAAGCTGCTTACTATACTTACATCCTCACTTGTCACCGAAGTAAGCAGTTCTTGTGACCCAACTCCAGCTTGTGGTTGAGATGTGGCATGATTTTCACCTACTCTTTCTTTTCTGTAGTTGCTATTGTCCCCCTCCTGATTCCCCAGTCTGATAACACCAGCATCATCTTTATTTTCATTCAAAGCTCTGACAACTTGAGAACTCTCGTCATCAGAACTTTCTGAAATTACAATTAGCTGATGAACTTTCTTGCAACTTTTCCTATGCAAGTAATCTGGAGACATGACTGGTGTCGGGTTTATAAATTCTGAACTTGAAACTTCGTTCTGTTCTGTCAGTGTTGAAATATCTGAAAAAACTTGAGGAAAAGGAACATGAACCTGACAAGGAACATGTTCTATCATTGTACTATTGATGACTATTTTCTCATGAGCTTTTGCTTGATATTTTTGCATATCAGCACTGCAAGTGATAATGGTTTCATCAAAATCGAAATTTTTGGCTATTTTTGGCATTTTGAGCATTTCCATTTTACTCCCCTTTATAATATTTTGGAGACCTTTCTGCCTTCTGACAGTTTCCACATATTTTCGAAATCCAACCAAAGCACTATCTTTTTTAGTTGAAGTTGAATGATGAGTTTCATTTTGACTCTCACAAGTGTAATATAACTGAGGAGTACAAACATCTTGTTTTTTTTTCAATTTTGGAACTGGTTGTCCCTTTTCTTTACCATGAAAAAATTCAATAAAACTACCATCTTCAATGTCTGTAAAAATGCTTCCTCTTCTACTAGATTCTTCTGTGGAATTTCTTTGATTATGTACTCTGTCTGAAACTGTATTATCACATATCACTACAGATTCTACAGTAGCCTTTGAACCCTCTAAATGTTGAGATTCATGTACATCAACAACATCTGTAAGATCACTTGAACAGTGTTCATATATAGTTTTGAAACCTAATAGGCCATTCTTGGAACGCTGACTGAGAATTCTACTATAATTTGAAGCATCCAAAATTTCACCATCCTCCCTTTGAAAATCTGAAACCTGCTTTTCTTCTTGGAGGGGCTTGAGAGTTTTGAGAGAGAGTTTATTTGTACCTGCAATGAAATGAATATATATTTACATGAGAAGTTGAACTCCAGCTACTGTCAGAAATGTCACTTCACACATTTTCAGTACATACATGCATAAAGAAATTTCCCAAAACATTTTTGTTTCCATATAAGTATGAAAAAATACCCACATTCACTCACATCCATTCTCTAGTTTTTATGTGCAAAGCACAGAAACATATACATATACATCGTACTTGATTGCTGTTTCTCAAGTAGTGAGGCAGTGCTAGGAACAAATGAAGAATGGCCTCCTTTGTTCACATCCACCCTCTAGCTCTTGTGTAAAATACACTGTACCCCAGGCCTTCTTTCTACATACAAGCCCTCAGTCCTTTTGTGTGTTTTCCTCTGACTTTCTGATGCCCAGGTTCAACTCACTGACAGCATATCATCCCCTGCATACCACATCACTCCAATTCACTCTATCCTATACATGCCTCACACCCTCCTGCAGGTTTAGGCCCCAATTTCTTAAAGCGTCTTTCACCCCATCCCTCCACCTACTGCTCAGTCTACCTATTCTCACTGCTCTGTCCACAAACAAAATGTGTATCCTCTTGGTCAGCTTCTCCTCACTCATCTTCTTATAACCAAATTGTTTTGGCACATCCTCTTTAGTTCTCTCATAAATACTCTTCTTACTTCCTAATCTCTTTCTTACCCTATCATTTCTTACTTAATCAACCTTCCTCACACCACATATTGTCCTCAAACTTTTTGTTTCTAACACATCTGCCTTCTTCCTTACTTTTTTGTCTAGGGCCTATGCTTTATATCCAACACAACACTGCTGGGACTACTACACCGTAAACAAACTCATCTTAGCCCTCACAGACAGTGACCTCTCTTATTAAACACTCTTTAATGTGCCCAGAACATTAGCTCCATCCACTACCATATCCACTCCCAGATAACTAAAGCATTCCATTTCCTCTAAATTCTCTTCATTCATATTCATACTTCAACCAACTTGTCTCTATCCCCTGCTAAACTTAATAACCTTACTTTTATTCACATTAACTCTCAACTTCCCCCTTTCACACACTTTCCCAGTCAGAAACCAGCTTCTGTAGTTTCTCACTAGATTCTGCTATCAGTGTGATGTTATCAGTAAACAGCAACAGGCCCCACCTTACCCCCAACAAACTGCAGACCTGCCTCTCTATCCAAGACCCTTCATATTCACTTCCAGCACAACACTAATCATAAACAGGTTAAACATCTCTGGTGACATCACAAAACCCTGCTGCAGATCCACCTTCACCCAGAATCACTTACCTTCCTCTCTTCCTCCTTGCACACAAGCCTTCCTTTCTTGATAGAAACTCCTCAATGGTAGTAACTTCCTTCCAACACCGTACAGTATATTTGTAACAACTTGCATATATATAAATGCCTTATACAAATCCCTCTCTTTCTTTAAGCATCTCTGTTACAAATTCTTCAAAGCAAAATCTTGTTCACTCATCCTCTGATGAAGACACAAGAGTCCTCACCAGTCTGATGCTTTGTGCATGCCACCACCCTTTCAGTCACCACTTTTTGATACAGTTTATAAGGAATACTTAACAATCTTACACCTCTGTAATTAAAACATTTATTTTTGTCTCCCTTACATTTATATAATGACAATACAAATACTTGAATACTCAGGTATCTAACATTGAGCCATACAAAAATAAGAATCCTAACTGATCAATAACAACCTTATCCCTTTTGTGAGATATTCAACTGCAATCCCAACCCCTCCAGCCATTTTGCCACATTTCATCTTATATAAGATGTTCACAACCTCTTCTTTTTTCATCTAACCACCTACCATAAATCTTCTGATTTGCATGGCTGCACAACCCAAACATGCAACATTTGCCATCCAAACTTATAACACAGTCACCTAGCCTTCAGACTATTCATCACCTCTCCTTTGCCTGTGACCACTTCCCATCTGCTTCCCTAACTGATGCTGCCAGTCTGCTTGTTCTGCTTCCATTATTCACCTCATTCAAAAACATTTTTTTATTGTCTATGACATTTGCCTATATTCCCTCAACATGACTCATTCACCCTATTTTTTGAGCCCCTGTACCTTCCTCTTGACATCCTGCTACTTTCTCTTGTATATCACCGTGTCATTAGCATTACTTCCCTGCTTGTAACATCTATACATTTTTCTTTTTTTTTTTTCACTTACAACTTAACGTCCTCATCCCAACACTTCACTTGCAAAAATAAGCCCTGCTTCCCTAAATACCTCCCATTCTTCATCCACTCCCCAATTTTTGTTAACTCGCACCTGCTATTCCTCACTTACGTCTGGTATCTCTTACAGAAGCCTCCTTTCCAAACTCACTCAGTTTCACCATCCTCATCCCATTCATATCATTTCCTATTTTCCTCAAGCCTCTGCAAACCTTCACACTAACCACCACCAAGAAGTGATAAGACATCCAACCAACTGCCCTTCTCTGCACATTTACATGCAAGTCTCTCTTTAGCTTGCCTATCAATTGGGATATAATCCAGTAATGTCCACTTACCAATGACTCTACTCATCCATTTATACTTATGTCTTTCCTTTTCTTTCATACTTGATTGCTGTTTCTCGCATCAACAAGGTAGCACCAGGAACAGGTGGAGAAAAGGCCTCAATCACTCACATTCATTCTCATGTGTAATGCACCAAAACCACGGCCCCTATCCACAACCTGGGCCTACAGACCTTTCCCTGGTTTCCCCTGGCTGCTTCATGTGCCCTAGTTCAGTCCACTGACCACGTCATCCCATATACGTATATCCCTCTTTTAAACCAGGTGTTCCCAATCACCAGTCATTTTGCAGCACAAAATTCCATAAGCTTTTCACCATTTCCATACATAATGGGTATCCAATGGCCCCTAATTACATGCTCATCACATCATCTATTCTTGCATTCAAATCTAATGAAATAAACCTTCATTTGTTTACAAATATTGGAAAAAATGGTGCAAATATGGATGTATCTGTGAGATGGTTTTAAAGGACACAAATCACCAAAGAAACAAAAACAAAATACATCACTTAAAATGCCTGAATCATCCTCTGAGATTAACAGTTGTAGAGGTAGTCCTCTCAACAAAACATGTAAATGGAAGTTGATCTATCCTTTGCTTTCAAAAAACAAAAGAAGACAAATACCATATACAGTACAGTTTTAATGTGTCTTTTCATGAATATTCTTGATTTTGGCCACCTTTACTGCTTACATTAAACAGAGTGCTTTGATGATACACATGAAAACTTTCCTTAATGTCTTAATGGTTTTGTTAATAATATTTCATCAGATAGGCTGGCATCACATTGTCCTGTGCCATAAAACTGTGCCAAGACAAATGACAAATTACCCACCCTAACTGCAAAATGTGGCCTAGTCAGAAGTTTCTATAGGTTCCATAATTTTTCATTAACTCACGTTGGGAATGACATATGTGGTGTCTTCTGGATGATCCATGGGGACTCATACCAAACGGGGTAAGAGGCAAGTCAGCAATATCCAGAGAAAGACGTGTAGTGTTGACACTCCCCTGTTGTGTCCCCATATCATAGTCTGGAAATCAAAATACTTTGTTCCTAAAAAAAAAACAAAGTTATTAATGCAATAAAACGAAAATACAGAAATCAATATCCCAGAATGCAGGTACTTCTAAAACATGGCATCCCTTACCAATGACATTTTCAGACAGGCTATGAACTACGTTTCATTTACAATTCAACCCCTACATCATTTAATATTCTGTGTGATAATTCAGTTTCTTCATTTGAGTCAAGGTGATGATGACTCAATAGCATCTGAACAATCCTCATGTTTTATCATTTCAAATCATCTGGCAATGAAGTAGAAACCTACGTGTAAAGATCTTCCCAGCAAAATTTCTATGACATTGATCTAAGTGATATGGGAGTTTGTATATCAAAAGAACACAGTTGGTGCCACAAAAACAGTACCATTGCTGACAAAGGGTGGGAAAGCTTGTCCTTGGCATGTCTTCCACACAAGTTACAGAGAAGCTGAGGATTAATAATTGGAAACTGACGAATGGCTGAATGCTCCTCATCATCCAAGCCCTGTCATTCCTTGTCTAATTATTTCTAACATGCTGACTTATATAATCATCAGGAATCATCAAATACTGTACACTTGCTATTCTAAATATCGGTAAATAGCAAAACATTCCAGTATAAACGGGTGCTACCAAGACCTGAGGACAATGGTTAAAGGGAGCAATTCGTTCTCCCCTGTATTTCTTGCAACACGTGTGCATATTTAATAAGAATGCTCTTCTAATGTTATCCACTAAGTTGACAAGTCGGCAAATGATTCATGAGGAAAAAAAATTTGTACTTACGGAGGAATTTATCCCCTACATATTTAAAAGGTCTCGCCATTGCACCTTACTCCCTAAAAAGTTTCTCTCTAGTAGTATCTAACGCAAATAACGAATATTTACACTTACTTTTACCTTAATATTCACTAAGAATTCAATATGAACTTTCAGAGGGAGTTACACTTCCAAAGAAATGAGAGGCTGAACACGTAACAGCTTGTCACCTTCCCGCTTGGGTTTAAATCTTGACACTGGTCGCGGGGTCATCACAAGTACCTTGTTTACGTAAAAGTTTACTCCTCATTATTTACTTGTTCCTCGTAATATACATCAGAATAGCTTTAGGTAATGTTTATTTCATTCGCTTTATTTTTTACAGGCGTAATCTATCATTAGATAGATGACAAAGTAAGAGATAATGAAACTTTCTAACAGAAAATGAAGGTAAGTTCGATCAAGCAGTCCAATTAAGATTCTGAATTCTTATACTCTGAGCGCACCGCATCGTGCAGCTCCCATGTCTTAATATAATTTCCCAAAGAGCTCTGGTTTGTCCATATTTATCCTTCCACGTTGTATGAATTATGGTATCAGTATGATAACTGGAACTAGGGCTTTGAGTGGAGAGCATCTTAAAAATTTGCAATGGAGTAGAGGTATGGGTTCTCCAAGCTGAAACTAAGGTAATGGTAAGGAGGGGAGAAAGGTATGGTTTAATATACGATGTTACAAAGCAATGGAGATTCGTGATGTGCAGTGGAGAAGTCTTAAAAGACATTACAGCCAGCCAACGTTTTACAAGGCATTCAAGAGCACGAAACAAGTACAGCAGCATATGAAAATGGGAACAAAAAAGTTTTGAAAAGAATATTGTGAATAAGGCAGGTTAAAAATCAAAACTTCTCCGTAAATTCATAAGGAGTCAGTTATCACTGAAGGAACAGTTAATCAGGGTAAGGAATTCAGAAGGGAAAATTTCAAAGGATGATGTAAGATTATGTGAGGACAAGTTCAGAAGTGTTTTCAGTGGAAGACACTATACCACCACAACCAGTGAGAGAATGTGGAGATATTTTAGTAGACACATCAAATGGTATGGAATCAGCTTTGTCATTCTTTCAGAATATGTTTGCAGTTGATGCAAAGGTTATGAGGGAAGTGAAAAGCGAGGAGGATTGTATCGTCCCTAACTCATCGCCAGAATCTCATATGAGGAGAGTAGTGAAAGAGGCATAATATATTCTGGCAAATATCAGAATGGCTTTCAGGTATATGGATAAAGTATGGATAAAGTAATTTTTAACAAGGTATTCATATCCTACGTAAGGCGAAAACTAGAACATGGTTCTCTCTCAGGTATGTTCACGGTACCTAGAGAAGCCTATAGAACTCTTAGAGTATGTCCAGAGTAGGGCAACAAAGATGGTTCCAGAGTGAGAAAGAGAAGCTACAGGGAAAGGATGGAAGCTTTAGATTGACCCATCTTGGAAAAGAGAAGAATGAAGGGTGACCTGGTCCCAGCCACCCCCCCCCCTTTTTAAGAGATTACCGGTGGACAGTTGGTAGTTCTTTGATAGATGTGTAGACAGAGCAACCAAAGTACATAATATGAAATTCAGTAGAAAGAAAAATTGTAAATAAGGATATAAACGAAAAATATCTTTACACTATATGAGTATTGGATAGATTGAACAAAGTGACCGAGGACGTGGTTAGTGCAGAAACCATACATAAATTTTAGAGGCTGTATGACAGTGGAATTTTTAAAAGATATTAAGGTCCAATGAATGTAATAGTAGTTGTACCCCGAGCAGTACACAAGTACAAGGAAGGTGTTGGTGTTGGCCGACAGATGGCAGCACTGAAGGGTAAACACCCAACAAACCAGACTAACGCTAGATGGTAGTTTTTCAACTCAAGAATCATTTTAAGGTTTGTTCATGGGCTGTGTCATTCATTAGCCATAGTAAGGAACAGATGAGTCATTTTTCTGTAATTTTTGATGTGTCTGATTCATTGTGGGTAAGGCGTGGGGAAGGGAAGTGAGGAGAATCTTGGAATGTTTTTAGATCGTTAGTCTGTATTGCTGCTCTTCTGTAAGATATTCCCTATTTTGACATTAATTAAAGAATGTGTGATGACTTTGTTCATACGTTCAGTTTTATGAAATACATGTAAGAATGTGATGATTTTTTGTGCTTTGTAGAATGTAACTGTAGTTATCTCCGTTTACGCATCAAATCTCAAAATTATTGCAAGTGCTTTGGTTAATATGGTGGAATAATGCCTCAAGGAATATTGTTAACGGGTTATAAAAAAGTGAAGTAGTGTCAGGATTGTTAGTGATTTCAAGAAGGCAGTAGCTCATGCTTGTGGGTCTTAACGAATCTACTTTATGGAAAAATTTGGTGAAGAAAGACAACACGTCATAGCCAAGTATGGAATTTCATGTTTATGTCTTTCTTGGGTTAAGAAGATTTGTGAGTGATTTGTGGAAGATTTATGTGTCTAATTTACTCGGTGAGATTGAGAATAGATTCAAGAGTGAAAATTAGGTTCCCATGTGTGTACTATTATGGTTATTACAGCATGTTGTTTCGTATAGCCATATTATTAAGGAATAAAATACCAGCAAACTATTATGATGGAGAAGTGAATGTGAATAGCATTTTCATTAACATTTTATGTGTGGGGGTTAAATTGAAGATTTACAATATAAGTGTACAGACAGAAGACATTAAAAAAGGGGAAGTGATAACTGTAATTTTATGCTTGAGATGGTAAGAAAAACTAATTCTGGAATTTATATACTTATTAAAGTAGTTGCAGTCACCAAGATTCTTTAAATTTCTATTCTGAGGTTTGAATAAAGGAATTTTGCTAAAAGAAAAGAACTAGGTTGTGTTCTTCGTTGTTCTGAACTAAAATTTGCCAATCATCCTTAACTCAGGCCAAAGTAACCTTCGTGCAACATATCCCAACCCATTATGATCAAGCGTAATTTAGCTCAGCGTCAAAATTGCCTTTAGGATATGACTACTTATGTTTTAATTGCTATATGTAGTTCAATACGATTACAGGAATACCTTTGGAAGACTAAGCTGTTATATCTCATATTAAATGATATCAGATAAGGCAAAAATGATGCATCAGGGAAAATTTGGTTGAATAAAGTATTTATAGGTACTATACCTATAAAAAATTCAGCAGACCTTATAGGACTTTATGAAGATCTTACCTACCCTTAGTAGTAGTCTGTAGTCATCTTGATTTTTAATGACCTAGTTGAAATACATGTATACCAGTCAGTGAAAATGCACTGCCAGCATGTTGCTGAATGTTACTAGGCATATGACACAGTGAGATGACCATACAGTCTCCAGTAGGAGACAAATATGGTATTGGTATATTTGTTGTTTCATATCGGCTACTGAGCGAGGTTTTAACAGGTTCTTTTGATAATCTGCATGTTTGTTATATGCTTAGATAGTGATCAACCTCATTATCCCAGACATACATCAATGTTGCCTTCTGTATTATATCGTCATTCAATGCAGTGAAATGGTAAATATTGTGTTCCTCAGCTGTTATTGTATTTTCTAAGAATCAGATAAAATGTGGTGATATTGATGGTGAAACACTTGTAGAAATCAAGAACCTAGGAAAATCTTGCCTAACCTCTTTTTATTGGCTGAGACTTAGAGAAAAAAATATATCAACATTAATGTGGCCTGCTGCTTAGGAGCTCATGGAGTGGCAAGGTTGTGTTGGCAAAATAAGCTTTCCATTGCATCATCTCTTTGACTCATGTTTTTTTGCCAGTTGGTTTGACAGTATGCTAAAATTATTTCACTGAAAATCAGGATGGATCTTGGCTTCCAGGGGAAGTTAGGCAAGATTTTCATTGTTTATATTGATTTCTATATGCGTTTCCTTTACTTTTGCATGATCTAACCCCACATTTACCTTAATGATCTTAGCCCCTCCTGCTTTCAGTTATTAACTATCACAGGATGAAAAGAGATACAGTGAATCAATCACACAGTGCTTGTTTAAATCATGTACACTGAGTTTACTGAACATGTTCATACCTTTTTCATCTAATTCCATAAAGAATGACACGTGGTGGTGCTGAAGTTATATTTACCCTTTGGTAAAAGTTCCGTTAGCTTTTGCATCAAGAGCAGCTTTGAATGTTAAGTGATTTTTTTCCCCTACAGAATGTGAAATTATTATTCATAAGTAAAGAGAGAACCCCCAAAAGTAGTATATTTTCCTCTATTAGTGAGGTAGGCTTTTGAATCTTTTTGAATCTTTGGGCTGTAGAAGCCCCTGGAAAGATGATCTGGTTAACAGTTTCCTCCACAGGGAAGGATTTGAACTTCTCCATGTGTGTTTGAAAGACTGGAGCATTAATCACTTGGCCATCAATACCCAGTACAGCACAAGTTCCACATGTCATTTTACCTAAGGCTCAGAAGAGTTGTTTCTAAGACATGCTAGCTTATAGTATAGGCCAGTTCATTGTATAAGAATGTTTAATATTTTCCTCATAAAGCTCTATATCAATAGCCCTCACTTAATTCTTTTGTAAATTCACAGAAACATCATAGAATAAAACCTTTCTATCATCTTAAGACACAGTTATTCATTCATACAGGATGAGGCTTGTGTTAATCATTGTACTGTTGAATACATTTCTCTGTTCAAAACTTTGATTTGCTCTGTTTAAGAGTTAAATCATTATGTATTCATGCTTCCATGAAGTACTGTTCCCATATGTAGGAGATGAATTCCAGTTCTCTTGCCATTTGTGACAAATTTCAGTTTAGACTATGCTCTGTTTTGTATGATTGACTTAGCATTCACTCTCAGATTTCCTTCTTTTTGACTCGTTTGTTTTGCACCCTCATTTTCCTTTGTTTTGTCACTATTTCCATGATCAGTATGGTTATGAAATGCAGTTAATTATGCATTACTATTTTATTTCTTCATAATGCATGTATATGAACTTAATTCTTTTTCTTACCTTTTGTCCTTTGCTGAATTCTTTCTCTTACCTTTTATCCTTTGCTGCAAATGTCATATGTGAAATTATCTTTATATACATCTGGTGACTGTAGAGTCTTGCTTTATTTGGAAATTTTTTGTTCAGTCAGAGAGTTAGCTTCTTTACACTTTACTTGAAATTAGAGTAAAGGATTACCATTAGTTGTACCTGTTGTATATTGTCAAACAACAGGTCTGCAAGTCAGTAAACGACAGAAATTTTTTTCTTCGTCTTTCTTACAGTAGTATTACATCAAATCCCAGTTGTTACAGTGATGCTTGCACACAGAGTCACCATATAGTACGTTCTGCCATGCTGCAGATTCTCAGTCTTCTTATATAGAGAAAGGTTATTCTGCATCAGGAATCCAGTCGGTCAAAAGAAAAATACATGGGTAATATTTTGGTTATGGGTGACATGCTGTCCTTGGAATGAAAGCTCCTTGAACAGATGTAGCAACTTGCCCATTAACTTTAGTAAAAGGGATCTTCTGACTTGCAGACAGACTCCAGCTTTTGTCCATGTGTATTTTTTTCCCCAGAGTGTTCTCTATAACTTGCGTACATATATTTTGTGATTTACCTTGAATAGATTTGGGGATCACTTGCTTCCAAGGTTATAATATGGTAATTATGCTCGAATTTTTTTTCAACCTTATTCCTATCAGAACAATTTTTTGGATACATCCATGATGATTTTCTTTTTTGCCAAAACTTCCCAAGCTGGATATATTGGTACTTGTTTTGTTCTATATCACTAGGTACGTTAATCATCTCCGAAGTATCTTTAAGATAGAAACAATAGTAAGGTAATTGGCATGAATTACAGTACACTGGCATGCTTGGATATACTCTGCCAAAACCCATGGTCCACATTTTCCCTTCTGGTTCTGGAGAGATGTTTTTCAGAATTGCCAGCATATAGCCAAGTTCGCTCTTTAGATGTGTGATTCATTTGCTTCTTCAAACATTGTATCAGCAGGCCACCCTTCATTCTTCTGTTCATTCCAGAAACATCATAAACAGCTTTTCTGTCACCTTAAATCTCTGACACTCAGAATTGGTTTTGCTTTGACTATTTCTCATTTCATTCACAGCTTTGATTCCTCCATTAGAAGTGTGCATATTTATCCTTGCTTGAACTCCTTTTTCTCTATTTAGGAGATGCATCTCCATTCTCCCAAGCCCATCATAACAGAATAATTATCAT